>NC_056749.1:744913032-744950532 GCF_019279795.1 Protopterus annectens | reverse complement strand
CAGAGCCTCTACTGAAAAGTTTTTTTTTTTTTGAGTAAACTCAGTCAGACAAACCTAGTAAACAAAAGCAAAGTAAATAAAAATAAATAAGCAGGATCTTCGACCAATGTCTATTTGGAGTTTGCATGTTCTCACTGTATCTCCATGGGGTTTCTCCCATGTCTGAAAGACATGCTGAGTGTTTCCATCTCAAACTCACCAATGAATGGAGCTGTGGGCAACAGCACAGACTTTACATGGTTCCCTATAGGGAGAAAAGTTGTACAGACCAACTGCTTTGGGCATCTACTGTTGTGTGCAGTATCCTTAAGATAGGAGAACATGGATCACAGACTGCACACCATGGCAGGGCTAGCCACACGATGGTGTAAAATATGGCTCTATGTGATTTGGTCATGTTGACTAATCTCGCCAAACATGGGCATGGGTAATTATTGGTGATAAGTGGGTTGAGGACCCGACCTACTCTGACCCATGCCAGGGACCCTTGCTAATGGTAGGAGGGGTATACATGACCCTATTCGCCAGTGTATGCCCGCGATAAAGCCCAGCCACCCTGGGCCAATAAGCTACTGGCTGGCCGGTGTCTAGTTGCCCAGCCTGGGTTACCTGGGATAGGTCTGTTGAGTGAAAGCTGAACGTAAAACCAACCAACCTGCCAAACATGAACAGAGAATTGCTATGCTTAATGTAGGTTCACTGACAGGATGCAGCTTGGAAGTGGATGACATAATAATGCAGAGGAGACTGGACATCCTATGTATCCAAGAGACGAGATGGAAGGCCAGTGCACAAAGCCACTTGGCTTGGCATCCAGACTCTTCTACTCAGGTGGGGGACAGGCTAGAAATGGTGTAGGAATTATGGTGAGAAAGAGGCTTCAGAAGGCAGTGAGGGATATCATCAGAATTAATGACAGACTCATGGCAATCAGACTCCTGTTTAATGATAGGGCAGTATTCATAATCTCAGTCTATGCCCCACAGCAAGGTTGTGATAGTGAGGAAAAGTGTGCATTCAGACAGCAGTTGCAGGACCTACTAGATAAAGCAGGACAACATGAATTGGTGTAGAAAATGGGTGACGTGAATGCACATATCAGTACAGACAGAACATGATAAGAGGACTGCCTTAGTCCATATGGGTGGGGCAACAGGAACAAATAAGGAGAAGCCATTCTAGACTTCTGTTTAGCAAATGGCTTGATCGTAGCCAACACATGGTTCAGAAAGAGAGACAGTCACAAGATCACATACAAAAGTAGCCAACATGCAACTCAGGTAGACTTCCTCCTACTAAAGAAAAGGTACTGGAGTAGAATCCATGATTGTAAAGTCATCCTCAGTGAAACAGTTGGCCCACAGCATAAACCATTAGTTGCCACAATCAACTGCAAGCAGTGGTCAGAGAAGGCTCTAGGGTCAACAGAGACCAGGCTGAAGACCTGGAAGTTGACTAGAGAGAAAGTACAGCAGTTCAAGGAATTACTCAGGGCTCTAGCATCCCAAAAAGAGGAGGAAATAGGTGGAGTTGAAGAAGAGTGGCAGCAACTAAAAACAGCATGTGTTAGGACAACAGAAAAGATATGTGGGCGAGCCAGGTATTGAAATAAGGTACATAAGGAAAGCTAGTGGTGGAATGCAGAAGTCCAGGAAGTCATCAAAAGAAAGAAGGAGTGCAGGAAGAAGTGGGAGATAGAAAAGACTGACCAGGCTAGGAAGGACTACTGGTTTGGTAACAAAAAAGCTAAGAAAGAAGGTGCAATAGCAAAGAATAGGGAAGTGGAGGCACTTTGCCTCCTTCTGAAAAGTGACTCAGTAAGGGGCACAAAGAAACTATATCAGGTTGCAAGGCAAAGACAGAAAGATAAAGAAGATAGTTAGACACCCTTCATAATGGATTGATTTATTTATTTAACATTTGTTAACAGGGAAAGTTCACCTTGGAATGAAGCCAATTTTCAGTGGAGGCCCGGGGAGAAATGCTCCAGATGCATGTCTTTGTAATGGATGCTAGGATGTAAGGGATGCCGGCAACAACCTGCTCACCAGTCCACAGGACATCAATGGTAGATGGAAGGAGTATTTCCAGCAGCTTTTGAATGAAGAAAACCCCACAGAAGCTGCACTGCCGCAGAAACAGCCTAGGATGAGAGAAGAAGAGGAGCCCACCTTAGAAGAAGTAAGAGCAGCACTAAGAAAGATGAAGTCAAGGAAAGCAGCAGGCTCAGATGAGGTCACAGCAGATATTATAAAGATGCTGGGTGAGATAGGAGAGAAATGGCTCCTGAGGGTACTAATAGCAGTGTGGAGAGAAAGGTGTATCTCAGATGACTGGAGAATAAGCATACTCATGGTAGTGTACAAGAAAGGGGACATCCACAACTGCAGGCAGTACAGAGGCATGAAACTCCTACCACATTGCATTAACGTTCTAGGGTGATTGATAAATGGATATGCAGAGTAGTAGAATGTAAGATGGGAGATGAGCAGTTCAGATTCAGATCAGGATGCAGCACAATTGAGCCAATGTTTACATTGAGACGGATACTTGAGAAGAAGCTAGAGATGAGGAGAGAGTCCAACTGGGCATTCCTAGACTTGGAGAAAGCATATGACAAGGTCCCAAGAAAGATGATCTGGGCAGTACTGCAGTGGTTTGAAGTCCCACAAACATTAGTAGAATTAGTGGAGGCTATGTACAAGGACCCAGTGATTTAAGTACGAACAGTATTTGGCCTCACAGAGGGGTTCCCAGTGGGAGTGGGTGTACACCAGGGTTCAGCTCTGAACCCACTGGTGTTCATATTGGTGATGGACTATATTAGGAAACAGGCTGGAGGGGACAGGTCTACAAAGCTACTATATGTAGACGATGTGGCAGTACAGGCAGACTCTGAGCTAGAACTTCAGCAAAGGATAGGAGAATGTAATGCAAATCTGAAGCCACATGGGATGAAACTAAGCATAGATAAGATGGTGGTAATGGCAGCAAATTGGGGAAATCAGAAGAAGCTGAGAATAGAAACAGAAGGGACGATAGTGGAACATGTAAACAGCTTCAAGTATCTGGGAGGGGGTGTTGAGGAGAAGAGGTCAAAGGTAGAATCAGAGGGGCTGCTACCAATTGGCATAGAGTATCAGGTATAGTCTATAACAGAAGAATGCCAAAGAAGCTGAAAAGTAAGGTATACAAGACAGTGGTGTGACCAGTACTACTGTATGGTGCAGAAACCTGGGCAGTAAAGGCAGAACAGTTAAAGAAGTTAGAGGTTATGGAAATGAAGTGCCTATGAGGGTTCCTATTACCTGATCGAATGAAATGGCTAAGGATGAACCTTGACAGAGGAATAAGAAGGGTCAGAGGGCACAGACTTACACAAATATTTTAGAACCAGAAAATGCTACCCTTAAAAGGGTCTTGGTTCTTAATGTGCCACCAACTAGAAAATATTTTGCATAATTTAATATATATGGTTTTCTAGTGGCAGGTTTCTTTGCTTCCTTTAATTTCTCCAAGTCTTTTGGATGTCTAATACCCTGATGCGAATGGAACCCATTCCTAAATCAAAGTACAATTAAAGTTCATGAAATTAGTATTGTTTCAATGTTTGATGTCAGCCAGAAGTGCTCTTCGCAGCCCCTGCAATATGCCCAGTAATGACTCCTGCAATTCATACAGGGTTACATGTACTGGTAACATATCTTGATATGATTGTAGATTATTTTTTTATTAGACCCATTGCTCCTACTACTACTGGAACTGTCTGGGTATCTTTCTTCCACTTTTCTCTTGTTTCTGCCTGCAAATCCTGATATTTTATGAATTTGTGTCTCTCTGTAGGCAAGACACTATAGTCACTGGGTGTGGTGATTTCAGTGATCAATGCTACTGTTGTCTTCTTTTCATGGACCACTGTATCCTGTTTTCTAGCATCTATCCTTTGAACTGTTGGTAATGCTTTTTGTCTCATGTTTCCAGTGTTTTTCAGCCACTTCCGTACCATAATGTTTACACAATCCACAGTGTAACAGTCTTGCCACATTATTATGCCTTTCAGTATGCAGTCCTTCTGCCATTAGTGTGTCACAACCACCAAGAAGGTGTGCAACTGTTTCCAATTCTGTTTTACAAAACCTACATTTGTCTTTTTCTCCCACATGTTCAGTAGACTTTGTAAATCAATGTGTGAGTAGCCCACCATCTTGGGCCGACAATATTAACCTATATATATGATTTTCTAGTGGCAGGTTTCTTTGCCTCCTATAATACCTGCTGAATGTCCTCATAACATATGAGCCTAAAATGTACTAACATTCTATCATCCGGGCAGTCAGGTGAAGATGTTTTAAAATGGGAATATCAGTTCTTCTGTCTTGTGTGAACAGGTCCAGTCTGTGAGAAATGTGTGGTAATTGCCCTTGGCCATTTCCAAAAGATGGGAGAACCACTGTTGCCTGTGCAAAAAGGGAGTTACCACATAGTTTTTTAGAGAGTCCTTCTGAATTTACAGAATGTCTCTGAATATCAGTGGGAAGGGTCAAAATGTATACAGAAAAAAAATCATGTCCAAAAAAAGAGAATGCAGAAATGTTGGACTGGGTAGAAACTGATCTAGAAATAGAACTACTTTATCCTGTGAGAGAAAAGCTTTTTAAATGGAAGTATCCAGGAGATACCCCAGGAATTCCATTCTTCGGAATGGAATAAGATAAGATTTTGGAATGTTCTCTTGGAAGGAAATTCAGTCAGAAAGGAAGATCTCTTACCCAAGTGAGACATTCCTCATACTTTGAAACAGACTCTGTAAACATGAGCATGTGGTCTAAAAATGGTAAAAAGTGAATGCCTTGCAGACAGCAATATGGTATCACTGGAGTTAGAAACATTGCAAATATCCTTGGATTAGAGGACAAGCCAAAGGATAATACAAAGAACTGAAAGTATAATTTAGAAACAGAAAATGGTGGCTAGGAATTTAATGATCAGCATCTTTTAAATCTAAGGTTACCAAAAACTGAAAGGGGAAACAAAAAGTAGTAGGTTGTGAAGGGGTAGGATTTTGAAATTTGGAACATACACATACTGGTTGTGAAAAGAAATATGAAGGACTGGTGTGCATGACGTTTCTTCCTTTTTGTGATACCAGAAATATCCCATAATTAAACCCTTTCCTCACAAGAGTGAGAGGACCAGGTTCTATTACCCCTATAGCCAGGAGGTGCTGAAAGCTAAGGAATATAAAAAAGTTTGATATGAGCGATGAGGGGATCCAATCCCTCAAAAAGTGATAAGGAATCATATTACCATCAGAACCATTAATGGACTGTTGCCAGAGAGAGAGAGAGAGAGAGAGAGAGAGAGAGAGAAATGGAGAATCAGAAAAAAATGGAAGACTTAAAGACTTCCAGACTTCCAGGATAGGAGTGGGGATAATTGTAGATAGTCAAGACTTGTAGGACTGCTCTGTTAAAGTTCTGCTTGCCCAAAGAGAGCTGAATCTTTTTAAATAGCTTTGTATAAAAGGATCCTGAAATAAAGATGAAATGGTTAAACTTGGAGAAGGGAAAAAAAAAAAAAAAAAAAAAAAGAGTAATTTCCTGGGATGAGCTTCTCTCCCTCATCACACTTATTCAGGACATCAGGAGCATATAGTCCAAATACAACCTGTTTGTCAATGGGTGATTACAAAATGTTAGCTTTTACACCTTCAGGCAATCTTAGAGAACATTACCATGAAAATCTTGTCATAACAGACCCAGGTGATGGTACTCTGGAGAATGCACCGATTTGTATGCATATAGAAAAGATTTACCCTCAGAAGGAAGACAAAGAGGCAGTAGTGTCCCTCATATTTTTAAAAGAAGCAAATGTGAGCTTGCAAATGAAGAATTCTAAAAATAAGAATGTTAGAAGAAAATACTCTTTTCCCATTTCTATCAAAACCTTTCTCATCCTAGCCAGAGGGAGAGTGATTGCCATTTACTAGACTTATCTGCAGAAATATTTGACAAAGAAATCACTGAAGGGTCAGATCTGGGATTTGAGAGTATATATTCAGAAGACTGAGGAACCTCATACAGTCTATCTGCTTTTTGGGGACTATGGGCCAGCTGGCAGGCATGTTGCAGGTTGTAATAAAAAACATCATCCAAAGCTGGAAGAATAGAAAGAGCAACATTAGACCGTGAAAATTACAGATGCAATTAATCATATGTTTTCAAAGAAACTTGAATGTTATTTTGTTATTAATGAAAAGTCATATTTCATTCTAGCAATGGTTTCAGAAAAGGAAAATTTTTCTAAGGGAAAATTAAAAGAAATACCCTCTTCAGAGACAGAATCTAATGACTGAGGGAAAATAACGGAGTTTGTTCCATACACTTCAATTCCTTGTACAGCACAGTGGGGAATAAACAGAATTTGAAGAATTTGTTTTTCTTTTACCAGAGAAAAACAAGAAAATGAAGGATTAAGAGCCTGAACAAAGCCCAGTAAATATGTCTTTTCTTGAGAAATGAAGATGGGGAAAATAAATGTTCTACCTTTTGCTTCTTTTACACTGGAATCTCCCTAGAAATGGACCAACTCATGAAAGGAACATCTCCCTAGGCAACAGGTATTTTAGTCTGGGCCAACAGAGAAGCATTCTCCAATCCTACCTCTGAGCTCAACATGAGTTGTTCTCTTGTGTCCACTGGAGATACTCCAAAAGCTACAAAGGACATGTCTAAGCCTTGGTACATGGTGGATGAAGGGACTACACCAGAGAAAACCATGGAAAAAGATGAGTGACCTGAGGAACCTGAAACAGCCACTGTAGGGTCATCCATCTGCAATTAAGGCAAGGAAGCAGCCCTCTAAACTGGCAAAGGCTGTATTATTTTCTATCTCCTTTGTCTGGAGGAAGAAAGACCAAAGGATCTTTTAAGCTATTCCTTGGTTAGGCTAACAAAGAAACAAAAGAAATGTTTTGCAAGGGCATTGGTTTCTTTTTGCAGTCTGATATCCCTCAAATGCTCATAAATACCGTTTTTAAGTTTCCTTTCTGTCTTTCCAATATAAAAACAAACACATTTGGAACAGAAAGCACAATAAACCACCTTCTCAGTGTAACAGCTGCACTTTTTTTGTAAAGAGACCTTTATACCATTTATGTTAAATTTTGACCCTTCCTTAATATATTGACAATAATTGCATGCCCCACACTTCTTCATATGACCCCCATTCCGAATCTGGTATCTCCTTTCAAAGATGTTCTTTAAGGTTTGTCCCTTTCTATGTACCACAATAGGCTTCTCACTTATGCATTTTCTAATGTCATTACTTGAGGTCAAAATTATCCAATTTTTATCCAAAATCCTAAAAGTTTCTTTACTATTGTGTTTTGTAAGCAGTATATAGAATGGTTCAAACATTCAAAGATTCAAAGATTCAAAGAAAACTTTATTGTCATTTAGGAAACACAAGTGCAACCTAAACAAATTTCTGGGTATCAGCTCATCACCAGAGTACAATTTAAGTAAAAAAGAATAAGACATGACACATACACAACTATTCTAATGACTAATACACATAAAAAATACTCCTAATAACGTATTCCTTGTCAGGTAAAACTACCCATACATATAAATTTAGGCATATGAACAAATAATACTGAACACAGAAAAAGAGAAGAAAAAGAGAAGAAAAGACAGTTTGTTAATATTGCACATGAGGAATTATTGCAATTGCACTTTTAAGAGAAAGATAATGCACTTCTGTAAGAATATATTAACTATAGTAAATTAAATAATGTATCACTTCCAGAAAAATATTACTAGCAAGATCACGTTTGGAGGTAGGAATATCCAAGTTGATGTCAGACTTTATGAGCTTTATTACTGTTGGATAGAAGTTGTTCAAGAGCCTGGAGGTCCTACAGCGAATGCTGAGGTACCTCTTGCCAGATGAAAGTCTAGCAAACCAGGCAAATTCTGGTTGTGATTTGTCTCTAAGTATTTGTATGCCCTCTTTATGCTTCTTGTTGTAAAAAGTTCTTGCATGGTTGGAAGATTTGTGCAAATTATCTTCTCCACAATCCTCACCACTCTTTGAAGCTTCTTCCTCTCTGCTGTAGTACTGTTTGTGTACCACATAGTAAAGTTGCAGATGAGAATACTATCAATAGCTACTTTATAGAAAGTGGATAGAGCATTCAGAGGAAGCTTTGCTCTTTTGAACCTTCTCAGGAAGTGCAGCCATTGGTGAGCTTTTTTAATTTTCTGACCTGTGTTCACAGATGAAGAGAGGTCTTCTGAGATGTGTACCTCCAGGAACTTTGTAGATTGTATTCTGTATACCACCCCACAGTAGATCTCAAGTAACAAGTGAATGGCTGGCCTTTTTCTGAAGTCAATGATAATTTCTTTAGTTTTGTTGACATTCAGATCCAAGTTGTTATTTTTGCACCATTTGATCAGAGAGCTGACTTCGTTCCTGTATTTTCTCTCATCAGCATCCCTTATGAGACCCACTACAGTGGTATCATCTGCAAATTTGATGATATGGTTACTGGGAAATTTCACAGGTCAGTTGTGGGTAAGAATGGTGAATAGTAGATGACTAAGTACACACCGTTGAGGCACATCAGCATTAAGTGTAATGATACCTGATGTGTTGTTACCAACACAAGTCTTCTGTGGTCTTCCAATAAAGAGGTTAAGGATCTAATTGCAGAGGTTCTTGTTGATGCCAAGTTTAATTAATTTGTCTATGATTTGCATCGGAACCACTGTGCTGAATGCTGAGCTAAAGTCAATGAACAACAGCCTGACATAGTTGTTCCTGTCTTCAAGATGTTCCAGAGAGAGGTGCAGGGCCACTGAATTGGCATCTGCAGTGGATCTGTTTAGCCAATAGGCAAACTTCAGAGGATCAGAGGTCGGTGGCAGAGCTTCTGACAGATGCTTTTTTACTATCCTTTTGAAGCATTTCATGACATTTGAGGTTAGTGCCTCTAGTCTGTAGTAATGTATACAAGTTGGATTTTTTGGGGGGGGCAGCAGGACTATATTAGTTACCTTGAAGCATGCTGGCACTCTTCAAGAGCCAGGGAGGTATTGAAAATATCTGTAAGGATTAGGTACAGTTGATCTGCGTATTCGCTTAATACTTTGCACAGAATGTTATTAAGGACTGCAGCTTTCTTGGGGTTTACTTTCTTAAGTTGGCTTCTCACTTCTCCAAGGTTAAGTTTGAGCACTGTCTAATTCTGACCAGTGGGTAGCTTTGTAGACTCCAGGTTGTTCTCCTGAAATCTGCCATAGAATGAGTTCAGCCTGCCAGAAATTCTGTGCTGTCATCAAGTTGAACTGACTTGGTCTTGTAGTCAGTTAGCTGCTGAATGCCTTGCCAGAGGCTCCTAGTATCCCTCATGTCCTGGACGTAGCTTTGTACCTTTCTTTCATACTCCCTCTTGGCTTGTTTGATGCCTCTTTTTAGGTTAGCCCTTGCTTCACTTAGACCCACCTTGCCCTTGGCCCTGAATGCCTCATTCCTTGCCCTCAGAAGCTCATACACTATGCTGGTTAGCCAAGAATTTTGATTGGCTCTGATTGTAATCTTCTTGGTTGTCAATACATCCTCCATGCATTTTGAAGTACATGCCATTGTAGTGTCTGCATATTCATTTATGTTCACATGCTGATTGAAAGTGTCTGCTTCTTTAAAAATGTCCCAGCAGGTATTATCAAAACAGTCCCTGAGACTTTCCATTGCCCCTTCATTCCAGACCCTGAGCAGTTTCTCAGCGGGTTTTTCTCTGATCAGCAGAGGTTTGTAAGCATTAATTATTAACATTAGTATTAATGTTATTGAAGTATGGTCAGAGCTCCCCAAGTTTGGCTGCTACACTGCTTTGTATGCCCTCTTTATGTTGGTGTAAACCTTATCAAGGGTATTTGCTCCCCTTGTGGGGAAGTCCACAAATTGATGGTAGTTTGACAGCACCTCACTGAGATCTGCTTTACTGAAGTCTCCCGCTATCACATATGCACAGTCAGGATTTTTACTTTGCAGCTCACATATGGAATTGTGCAGTATGCTAAGTACCTTGGAGGTATTAGCACTAGGCGGTATATACACAGCTGTAATATCGACTCCATTAAACTCTCTGGGTACATACAAAGGTTTGCATTTCAGTGTCAAGAATTCTGCATTTTCAGAAAATTGTAATTGTATAATTTCACAGTTCATACACCAATTTCCATTTACATAGATGCACAACTCACCTCCCTTAGCTTTTCCACATAGAGCTTGGTTTCTATCAGCTCTAAACAAAGTAAAACCATCTAAGTTCACGGCACTGTCACTGATTTTGTTATGCAGTCAAGTTTCTGTAAATATTAGTAGACAGATATTTCTCACCTTGTTTGTAGTGGGGATCTTTGGTCTAAGAAAGTCCATCTTGTTGATTGAGCACACGTTAACTAACAGAATTAAAGGTAATGCAGGGCTGTTAGGGTTTGTTTTCAGGTTGGCAGCAATTCCAGCTCGGATGGTGCAAAGAAGATGGACATAAAATATCCATAATTAGTAGTCAAGCCCAAAAATAATTGTGGCTGATGCATTTGTGTATATCACATATTGGGAAGGTCTACAAAAGGCTATACCTTTTCTGCAGAATGCTGAAGTATTTGTTCTATCAAGAACATGCCTAAGCTATTCAATCTGCATATATGGAAAGCACATGTTTTTAATTCTCATCCTTTATTCTTGGGAATAGAAGTCAGACTGAGCAAAATGTTTTTCAACTGCTAGATTGGGTTTCTGTTGAAATTCTAAGGACCAGAAATGCAATATTCAGAATAGTGAGGGTGCTTGTATAAATGTAGAGAATTTATACTCCAAAGTCAGTCTGAGGTAAACAATTTTGGTATTTGTACTCACACATTTATCGCCTTATAGGTCCTTTCTCTTTATCTCTAAAATTGATTTGGGGTGATATTTGCTGAAGAAATAGTTGGTTGTGAGCCACATCAGTGAAAAAGTGCAGAATGAACATGTCATTGTATGATCGTATCTACAAGGAACAATGGTTGGGAGGGTGGCCTGATGGTTAAGGTGTTTTCCTTACAAATGCAAGGTGCAGAGGTTGAGTCTCACAAGAGATAATTGGCTAGGCTTAAAATGGCTCGCAAGGGCAGTTAGTCTAGTACTAATCTATGAATCTCACCCCATTTCCATGAAATGTATTTATTGCCAAACAAGAAGATATACAATAAACAAGGACGTTAATAAGTGTGCTGCAGTTAATTCATTAGGACTTATTCATTGCACTTAACTAGAGATACTCCAATGATTTACAATTTCCTTTAATGGCAATAACTCACTGAAGACGCACCTCCTTCCAAAGATGCATCTTCTTTTGTGGACATAAATGAATCCACCTGCACTCATACCAACAGATGTTCCTGCAACTACATTTTCAATCTTAATACAATTCTTTCTATAGTACTACTATTTGCATGATGTAAGACAATCCACCGATGATACTAAAACAATCTTGCTCTCTGGGGGGGGGGGGGCTTTGCCCCCACACCCACACTTGCCACATATCTGCCTAAATCATACTACTGTCTCATGCTATTTCCCCTTCAAGTAAAACAGTTTTAATCAATTACATTTTTGCCCAATACAACAAATGAAGAAGAACATTCAATGCATCAGACATTCGACCAGTACTGCTTCTAAATATGTGTGTGTGTGTGTGTGTGTGTGTGTGTGTGTGTGTGTGTGTGTGTGTGTGTGTGGGTGATGGGGCTTTTCCCTGGGGAATTCAGTGAAAATGGGCTATTGCTCAGTCAGACATACCACACACACACACATATATATATATATATATATATGTGTGCGTATATATATATATATATATATATATATATATATATATATATATATATATCTGCGGTGGTGCAGCGGCTATAGTGCGGGGAGTGCCTTCTGTTTGGAGTCTGCATGTCCTCCCCGCGGTTGGGTGGGCGTTTGAAAGACATGCATAAATGAGTGTGCCTTCATTGAAGGTTGAACGTCGTGCTGGCACCTCAGCGTTCATGAAAATCTACTGCCAATTATTAGCGGACTGGAGTTTTGCTGTGGTGACCCCTAACCGGGAAAAGCTAAAAGACCAACAACATATATATATATATATATATATATATATATATATATATATATATATATATATATATGGTTCTACCTGAGTTCACCGACAGCTGAGAACACCGACAGAAAATTTTGAAGCCTCAGAAGCGCGAAATCTGAAAACGCTGACAGTAGTTAAAGTCGACGGCTCATAAGAACGTCAATGTGTAGGTAAGGCTGAATGAAATTGTGCGGTAGTGATTGTGTTTGGGTTAGGGGCGGGATAAGTGAGTTAGGGTTAGGGAGTGGGTCAGGTAAGTGTGCGGTAGTGATTGTGTTTGGGTTAGGGCGGATAAGTGAGTTAGGGTTAGGGAGCGGGTCAGGTAAGTGTGCGGTAGTGATTGTGTTTGGGTTAGGGGTGGGATAAGTGAGTTAGGGTTAGGGAGCAGGTCAGGTAAGTGTGCGGTAGTGATTGTGTTTGGGTTAGGCGGATAAGTGAGTTAGGGTTAGGAGCGGGTCAGGTAAGTGTGCTGGTAGTGACGGACCTTAGGGTTAGGGTTTGGGTTAGGGTTTTAGGTAGTTGTGTATGTGTGGGTTTGTAGGGATTTTGGTGTGCTTGTGTTGTGTATGTGGTTTTGTTTGTTGATTGTTGTGATTGTGGTGTGTGCAGTGTATGAGGTTTCGTGTTTGTGTACCGTCGGTTATTTCGTTGTCGGGCATGTGGGGTTTTGTGTTTTTGTATTGTCGGTTATGTGGTGTCAGTGATTGCGTTGTCGGTGTTTTGGGGTTTCGTTTATGTCAGGTAGAACCATAGATATATATATATATATATATAGGTCTACTGCTTATAGTCGAATTACATTTGGTCAAAAATGATTTCAGGCAGCCCACTTCACTGAAAGCTCATTTGATTGAAAGCTCATTTGGTCGAATTCCACTTGTTCAAAAATGGAATATAGCCCCTGCCTCACTGCTGTGCAACCCAGGAGTGAGAATATAAACTTAGGGGGGGGCACTGTACCCCCCACACACCCCCTATTTTAATATTCCAACTCCGAGATCGCACTACAGTGGGGTAAGGGAAATCTCCCATTTATCGCTATATGCTGTAGCACTAAATGGGAGATTTCCCGTACCTTATCTGCAATGTCAACACTCAAATGGCACACACACACACACACACACACACACACACACACACACACACACACACACACACACACACACACACAACATGCAGGGCACCTTGCTGCCCTGCATACAAACCCAACTTTCCACAATCTCACTTACCTGGTACTTCCACTTTAAACCTTTGATGTTCTGGACATCAATGTTCTGGTCTCAGTGATCAGAACTTCGATGTTCTGAACATTCTTGATTTAAAGGGAACCCATATATATATATATATATATATATATATATATATGCTTGTGTGTGTGTGTGTGTGTGTGTGTGTGTGTGTGTGTGTGTGTGTGTGTGTGAATTAAATTTTCAACTGGTCAAAGTACTCATTTATAGAATCAGTATCCTTTGTAGCAGTTGACTTTATTTCAAAATCAAATTAAAAATCTATATTGAAAAAATAAATAGATGCATAAATGCATTCATTATCCTATCTGTATAATGCAACATGCATAAACCGCCTGAGTAGCTGAAAGGATGTTTAATTTTAAAATAAAATAAGTAATATTAAAATGAAATGTATTGCAGTGTATATGCACTGTAATTTTAAATATATTGTTTTGCTCTGTATCTGTGTTTTTTGCAATATAGAGTGAACATTTAAGTTAATATGGCACCTAAGAGTGCCGTGTGTCAGACAGCAGGCTTATTGCCATGGATAACATCTATGACTATGTAGTCCCCTTCCCCTAGATGAATGGTCCAAATGATGGTTTGTGGCATATATGCCATGCACAGCATTTTAAGTCTGCACATGTACCACAGATGGGGTTAACCCCGCATAGCAGGTAATGTCCACCATAATGTCTGTATGCCATAAATTGGTAGCCATAACCCCTATTTATCAGTGTTATAGATCACCACGTAACACAGACAGTGGTGTGCAACATGGATCGTGGCTAATAAGAGAGAAGACTGCTCTTATATATGTCTGCTGTACCCAGACATTGGATTGCAACAGGCATACCCCTTCTGACTTCCATCCATGGAACTATAACAAGCAATGAATTGTACCCCATGCAGACTGCAGGTGTCTGTAGCACTGTGCTGCTCTGTAATGCATTCCCCTTGTTGTTGAGACTACCATGTGGGGATCCATTACTGCAGCTTGTGGCTTCATCAGCACCTGACAATTTATTAGCATTGACATATGCAAGTTGATCAAAACCTTGATTAGAGGCTGCAGCCTGTCTGGATACAGTTGCTGATGTAGGCATGTGCAAATGCTCGACAGTCACTGTGTCAAAGAATATGCTGTTTGTGTTAAAAACATCATACCATGCATAATGTTCAAGGAAAGAGAATGTAGGTGACCCCCAACAAGTAGGAAGTGAAATGCATGAAAAAGCAAGGAAGTGCAGATATGTTTCATAAATACTACACATTAAGTAATAGTAAGGCATGGATATATGCAAAAGAAAATGATGTCACACTAGTAGGCATGTTTACTTTCCTTCAATACTTTCCACAAAAGAACCAGTGTGTGAACAGCCTTCTACCCAGTCCAAGCATATCTGCTTCTTATATAGTAATAAAAGCATATTTCCTGATTTACCCTCATCAGCTTCTATGTCGTTTGCCAATTCAGGTACTGCTCCTGAAATATGCATGTATTATGGATGTACCACAGTATTCTGATAGTGGAACAGTAGCTACCATGTGAGAGCAATTTTTTGTACCTGTATAATGTGGTGCACCAATTTCAATGTTCCCATCCAGATATGCACCTGTCATTACCTTTGTTATGCAAGGAACCAAGAAATTCTAAGACATTCCTCAATTTCTTTCAGATGTGCTGATGCTTGCCCACCACTGGTAGCCTCTCCCTCCTGTTGTACTTGACGTGTATCCTATGCAGTACAATCCAGCATTCTTGCAAACTCCTCTCACGCTGATGACTTGCACTAACATAACAAACAGTTTCCTCCCATAGAGTATACTGAAGGATTGTCATCACTGAATTACACTGACCTTGTTCTGTGGACATCTCTTATACATACATCCTCTTCTGTGGACAAACAGGTTGTCTATGAGAATCTCATTTTCACAGATGGTGAAGTTGTCTTGACTCTGGTATGCCTCAGGCATATGGTAAAACATCATTATATAGCCCTAACTACTGCCAAGGTGCATACAAGCAATTTGAATTGATAGTGCAACCTGCATATTTTATATTGGGAGCTACTATACTACTCTATAAAGCATATAGTTATTTGATTATGAAATGTGTACAATACAGCGCAAAAAGTGACCATGCTGCATACGTAAAGAGCAACTGAAAATATCACATGAACCATGTACTATAACAAAAGTAGTGGATTGTGCAGATATGCACCAACCACACCTGAATGCATATTATTGACGGGCAATTGTAACATATGACATTGTAAAATGTGGTTCCACCCATTTTCAGTAGCTCGAGAGGTAGCATACTTGACTTTGGTACTGGAAGATCATGAGGCTCTGCACTCTATTCCCACACTACGCAGTTGTGCTAGTTTTCCAATAATGACACTGCAGTGGAGCATAAAGTGGGTGCTGCACTCCCAAATGAGTAGTTAAGCTTAGGTGCCATATTCCTAAAGATGGGGTAGCTTATATGGATGCAAAAGGTCCCACGGTACTCTTTTGAAAAAAACAGTATGGAAGTTCCCCAGTGTCCTGGCTAAATTTCCACTAGTCAGTATGAATACCACCTTGAATCTCCCCTGAAAAGAAGTCATTACCCTAGTGGGTATAACCTGGTTATTAAAGTGTAAATAAATAAACAGATGATGGTAACGTGCATTTTGGCAGCTGCCATGTGTGGGAGGACAATACAACATATCACTGATGGAATGGGTATAGGATATACAGTACACCCAGCAAAAGCTGCCTACTACTACTGCCATGTTGGAAAATACAAGGGAACATACCACAGGATATGCATACATCATGGTAGTAAAGCACCATCACCTGGCTATATCTGCAGGATTTGTCTGAAAAGAAATTCTGAGTTACATTGTATGTAACAGGACACATACCTGGACGTCATGTGGTAGTGCAGTGCATAAATAATACTGTACAAATGCATTAGAAATGGGAACTACAAAAGGGTCAACAGTAAGCAGTGCATGTTCCTCCCTGCGTCCGTGTGGGTTTCCTCCATGTGCTTCGGTTTCCTCCCATATTACAAAGACATGCGTCTGAAACGTTTCTCCCTTGACCTCTGCTGAAATTTGTTCCAATCAGACTTTCCCAGTAAACAAATGCTAAATAAATAAATAATACATACATTATGTATCCCAGACTACATGCTATTGTCAAAGATTTAGCTGCTAGAGATGTTTAGGTACTATATTGTGATAAATAACTATATTGGCACCACAAAACACCTGCTGGAAGAACAACCATACAAGTAGGCAGTCAAAGGTTAACAAGGAACACCTACACATCTGCAGACGTTCTGCAAATTCAGCTGAGACTGTACAGTACTGGTAACATAGCCAATAACATCATACAGTAGATATGTGTAGGTAGCAAACCCTGCTGACAGATGCTGTGATACTGCTGAGCACTATCTCAGTAGCATGTGTTCTGGAAATGTATCTGTATCCCTTTGGTACATGTCCTGTGTGGACATATAGCAATACAGTACAGCATATGCATGCAGATAAAAAACCCAGCAGACAATGGTAGCAGATTTCCATAGGACACAATAGAATATATAGTGGAAATGGATTCGCAACTTAGTGGTAACCATTGCAAGCAAAGTTACAGAAATACAGCAAAGTAGTGGTTAGCAACTATGCAGCACAATGTTTACTTCAGTAGTAATGACTTGTACAAATTTTAAACAAAGCCATCAGGTAGTGCAGTCCACAGAAGATAATTGCAGTCTCTTCAAAGATAGTTGATATTCCATTTATCACCTGCACTATTTAAATGTTTTCACACAGTAGTGTAGTTCAAAAGTTGCCTCTCTAACTTCCACTTCTCAATGGATTTCAACTCATCAATCTCTCCCTCGACCTCTCTGCAGAAAGGTGCCTCCAGGTATCTATTCCAGCACCTTTCCTCTTTTCAATCTACATAAGTTCATAGGTTCATAGACTCATAGAAGGTCACTAAGCTAATGTCCCTAAAGCCCTTACAAGCCTCCCCATATTTATCCTAAGTTGCCCCTGTTGTCAGTGGTTAGTTGAGTGAAGTTCACAGAGGTAAGGGTCTATGGTAGTTGATACCAACTTCCTCTGTCCAGTAGGGACATGGGCAACGCCCCAGGAGTGAATTTGCAGTCGGTCATCCATCGATCTAGGTTGCGTTTGAAGAAGGTCAGGGAAGGGCTCTGTTTCATATGAATTGGAAGCTTATTCCAGAGAAGTAGCAGTCTCTGGGAGATGTATCTGTTTCTCCAGCATGACCTATTCATTTCACAGGCTAGGGTAAGATCCCTGATGTGAGTGACCCTCCTGCGGTTTGATTTTTGAATGTGTAGCATTTCCATCAGGGCAAGTTAGAGACTGCCCTGCAAGCCAGGTACAGGTCACCCCTTAGCAACCTGTAAGAGACAGAATACAGTGACAGAACTGCAGCAGTCCACATATATTTTCCCTGTAATCTGGAGTGCAGATCCAGTTGTCATGCTGTGTACTGTGACCCTATGTGTGGTGGACCTATATGGTAAGGACTTGGGTCAGTATGACCTGTCATCTTATTGCTGTTTGGTGACTATGCTTGGTATTAACACTAATTGGTGGCTGTGTATTGGTGTCCTACTTATATGATTATACATAATGCCCATCTTGGCTGTTGGGCAGTCTGCATACTAGCAGCATGCGTATGACACTGTCCACCTATGTACTATCCGGCTTCTAATGCTGCTTCTGTTATGGCTTATATCATAGCTGACATTGCCATGTCCATGACCATATTTGTTTTTGCCTGTACTGAGATTGCTGCTGCTCATGTAATGTTGCTTTATATGTTTACTCTACATTCTTAAATTAATGTGTGCATGTTGTAATCACATCCAGTCTGTTGTTCTGTCATTTCCCTTACATGTTTTCCACTTGTGAGCAATAATTAGCATGAAGACATACTGTTGGTTACAGGATTTTTCAGTAGGTTATCACCTCTGTCACAGTGGATACATCTTCAGTAGCACACATAGACATCTGTGTAGATGGTATTAATCGTACAGGTATAACCCTTTTTTCACAAAGCCTATTGTGTTGCTGTATGCCTCTGTTATTCATTCCTTCCTAATAAAGGACTTCTTGATATTGAATGTGTATCAATAATGGCTCTGCTTTTGTTTATTGGGTGGTATGCAGGCTGTTACTAAGAGGGTCTAATGTTATGCAAGTAATCCTTGAGATAGTCAGATAACACACAGACCTTGTAATCTTTAACATACCAGCATTGTCGATGCATCTTTTTTGGTATGTACTGGGCATAAAGGATCACAAGTTCTTACTAAGCTTACATCCAAAACAGACCTCAAAGGTGCTCAGCCTCATCAGCCGGTGTTGGTGGACAACTAGCTTGCCTCCAGCCAATAAGCAGACTTTCTCCACATACTCCCGGTGAAAATCTGTGACTACCCATGTGAACATCTAGATTGATTTTAAAGGTTGCTCTAGATGTAATCTGCTTGATACATAAAGGCAGTGTGTTCCAGAAACAGGATTGTTGGGGTGATAATGTA
This sequence comes from Protopterus annectens, assembly GCF_019279795.1. NCBI lineage: Eukaryota > Metazoa > Chordata > Ceratodontiformes > Protopteridae > Protopterus > Protopterus annectens. The sequence goes on along the minus strand of NC_056749.1, from coordinate 744,931,538 downwards.
AGTTTAGGTCTCTTTGCCACTTGCTCTATTTAGGTGAAGGAATTCAAAAGGGGATGGTTCATTCATAGCATGGAAAGCTAAGCAGTGATCATCCCTCTAGGAATCTGATTGACACTGAGTAGAGTGATAAAGCTTTTAGTCTATCAGAGAAACTAAGGGTACTGAAACTGGACACCTTTTTAGTGAGGAAATATTGAGGTGTCTCACGCTAGTTTAGGTGCTTTATGAAGTATATGATGAATGGTGCATTCTATTTAATGATTGGTCTAAGAATGGATCAATGAAGTGGAACTATAACTTCTATGGACCTTGAGGAGATGCCATGCAGGATAAGCTGACCAAGGTAGCCAAAGTCCTTTGTTATTGGCACTTATGTCACAGAAATACATACCAAAGAGGACGAGACCCAGGACAGAGCCTTGTGCCCTATCTAGAGCAAAAACCACTGACCTTAACATTATGGGTTCTGCAAGACAGCCAATTAACAATACAGTGAACTACGTATGGGTTGGTGCTGAGCTGGGAAAGTTTAGCAATAATCCCAGCATGGGAGGAAATAGTGTCAGAGGCCTTGTTAATGTCTAGATAAGCAGTCTGGACTTTATACACTTTATCCTAGGCCTCAGTAACCCCTTCAAAGAACCCAACCACAATTTTTCCTTTTCAATGCCCAGCTACTGTGTATCTAGGGATATAAGGTCACCTATGTTATTGTTTTTGTCTATGTTATTGTTTATTTCTTCAGCTAAACTACATTCAAACTTTGCAAACCATATGATTGATACTAACAACCCTCTAATTCCCAGGGTCAGTAGAGTGAACACCTTTATGCAAGAGCACCACAACTGCCATCCTCTACTCTCGGGGACATAACCACTGGAGAGACTCAGGTTGAAGATTTGATGGATGAGTTTCGCTAACTGGGAATTTACACTTCTCAATAGACATCCAAAGGTATTTGCAGAACCCAGTGAAGTAGTGATTTTTAATTTTGGAGAGTACCAAAAGGACTTGGTCCAAACTAATCTCAGGAAGGGGAGTCTGAATAAGAATAGGAGGGCGAGAGGAGTTTGTGAGTAGACTGAAGTTGGAAAAGACAACCCAGCTGGACTTTCCAAATAAACAAATGTCAATAAATAGTAGTAGTGGCTCAGTAGCTCAGTTTGATAAATGCTGTGTCTGATGTACATTAAACAAATGTCAATAAATAGTAGTAGTGGCTCAGTAGCTCAGTTTGATAAATGCTGTGTCTGATGTACATTAAACAAATGTCAATAAATAGCAGTAGTGGCTCAGTAGCTCAGTTTGATAAATGCTGTGTCTGATGTACATTAAACAAATGTCAATAAATAGTAGTAGTGGCTCAGTAGCTCAGTTTGATAAATGCTGTGTCTGATGTACATTAAACAAATGTCAATAAATAGTAGTAGTGGCTCAGTAGCTCAGTTTGATAAATGCTGTGTCTGATGTACATTAAACAAATGTCAATAAATAGTAGTAGTGGCTCAGTAGCTCAGTTTGATAAATGCTGTGTCTGATGTACATTTCCCTGCTAGACAGGGGTCCAAGGAAGTAAACAGTGTGGGAAGAAATAGCCAGGGAATTGTTATGGCTAGGCTTGTATAGGCCCTAGGGCCGATAGCCTAGTACCATCCTATGAACCTATGAATAATAAAAAAGAATTTACAGTTGTACTTAGAAATGGTACCTATGCATGTAACCCCATATGAATTACAGAAGAAGGCAATTCTGGGCACATTGCGAGTGCTGAGAAGACCAGTCTTGGCTATCATCAAAGACTGAAACAATACTAATTTCATGAACTGTAATTGTAGCCTGACTTAGGAATGGGATCCATATCCATTATGGTTTTGTAAACCAAAACACTTGGAGGAATTAAACTGAGAGAAAGACCAAACTCAGTAAATGTGATCTGTTATTCAGATGATGTGATCTATTGTTCAGATCATGCAACCATGGAGTAGAGTAAATAGTCATCTTTACACCCTGTCTGTCTTTTCCTATCTTCATGGTTGTACCAGTCTTGAAATTGTTTCAGCAGATTGGGTGGGAGAGAGCAGAGGAAGCTTGCTCGACAATAAAAAATGGATATTTTTTGTTTTGCAGCTGTTTTACACTTTTTCTTTCAGAAATGCACATTTGCAATGTGTTTTTGTTTTGCGTTAGAGAGCAGTTTCAGTTGATCGTGTCTTTCAGTGAGTGGATTGTGGTGACTGTTCAGAAGTTGGATGAAGCTATTCTTTGGTGTAAAAAAATGTAGTTCAAATCCAAATAATACAGTGGGCTGATTGTGATGTGCAAGAAAGAATATATTATTGCAAGAACAGATATTTAGCACTTAAAAGAAATGCTTTAAGAACTTGGAAAGTATGTAATAGTTTAATGGATAGAGAAGTACAGAACATGGCTGACCTAGAGTAAACTAGAGAACAGGTAGCTAACAGAGATACATATGGCATTGGTTTTGTTTAACAGGCATTTTCACAATGTACCTTGAAGAAACTGTTCAATTTGGCCAACACTGAGCATGATTTTGTTTTCTTTCCAGCTATTATCAGACTCTCAGGTTTACTCAGTCATTAGCAAACGTACTGCTCATTCATTTCATACTATATATTGTTTAATTCTGAAAATGTTGAAGCTCATATGGTCTTTCTTATCTGGCCAACAAGCAATTAAATGTAATACTCTTGTTTTAATTGGTTTCTTGAAGAATGAAAATAAAGTATTTTGGTACCTATGTTAAAAAATGAAGAGATAAAGATAAGATTAGAATCTAATCTTATGGAGTCATGGGAAACAGCAGAGACTCTAGGTGTTTCTTGGTGCGGGGATAATTATGTCACACTTCAGACATCAGCTATGGTGTACAGTATCCTTTAGATAGGAGAACACAAACCAGGTAATTCACACAATGCCCAGCCAGCCATTTGGTGGTGTGAAAGTTGTCTCTAGGTAATTTGGTCATCTTGACTAATGTCAACAAAAAGAGGTATAGAAATTTGCCAATGTGGATTGAGGATCTCGCCTACACTGACCTACACCAGGAACCTATGCTAATAGTAGCAGGTGTCTTTGTACCTCTGTTGGCCATTGTGTGGCCATTATAAGGCCTAGTTGCCCTAGATCAGTAAGCTACTGCATGAATGGTGCCAGTTGCTGGGATTGGGTTACCTGGGATAGATTTTATGAGCAAAACCTAGGTATAGACCAGTCAGCCAGCCAAAATCTAAACTGAGAGTTGCTACACAAACACACATTCACATATTTTATTTATTTATTTATTTGTCCTTTGTTAATCAGGTTAGTCTACTCGGCTGGTGGCCCATTTTCAGTGGAGACCTGAGGAGAGAAGCTCCACAACAAAAAATAACAATGACAATAGCAAAGTTTACATTGCAAGTAATGTGAATTTGTATACATAACTACATGCCTTTATGCTATAAATGAATATGGGTACATAGCAAACATACATTCACGTGGTAGTGGAAGTTAACAAAGCATAAAATTCAAGCAAATACAATAGCTAAAAAGTAGTGGAGGTGAAGACCTGTAGTAAAAATGAAGATTTAGAAATAGGGTATCAGAATAAAAGCTCATAAACATCTTTAATGACTAAACCAAATTGTTAGAAGGGAAAAAAGGAGTAATACATAGAAAGGTTGAAGTAGATAGGTGGGGAGGAAAGTTTAGGGGAATCAAGAGATTGAAAATAAGCCAAATATGAGGAGTGCGGGGTGGGGGGGTAGTAGATAAGGAAGAGAAAGATGAGATTTAAGTATCTTATAGCTCAGTGGCAGAGCTGAGGCACCACAGTACTAGTATTTATGAAAATTATATTAAAGTAAGGAGAGGAAAATTGGTATGGTCTAACAATTTGGCGAGTATGTGTTAGGTAGCATGGTGACAGGTGCAGGAGAGAGTTAGCAAGGTAGTTCTTCAGTTCTCTTTTAAAATGAAATGAGGATTAAATAGCACATATATTGGTTGGGAGTTTGTTCCAGGTTTCAGATACAGAGTATTTGTAAAGTAATGTGTCTATTGTTTTGTTAGGCCTGTAGGTGTCAAGTAGCAGTTGGTCAGCACTACGAAGGGATTGTGAGGGTTTTTACAGGGATAGGATGGTTGACAGGAAGGTACAGTCAGCAGGTTTGTACAGGGAAGAATGTGTTATCTGTAGCTGAGAAATTTTGAGTAGTTGTGGGAATTGTAGTTGGTTAAGGGCAAGGCAGTGATGGGATTTGTAATGGAAATTACATGCAAATCTGGCTATATGGTTGTAGGTTTGTTCAAGTTTGGTTAAAAGAATTGCTTGGAGGTGGGTAAATATAGGGGAAGTATAGAGTAGGCAGGAGAGGAGGTAGGCTTCAGCTAGTGAAGTCCTTGAAGCAATGGATAAGAATTTTTTGTTTCTATACAGTAAGTTGAGTTTTTGATTGGTCTTTTTGATGGATTGTTGAATATGATAGTCAAATTTCAGTTGATCGTCAATTGTGATTCCTAAATGTTTGGTATGGGAGTCAGCATGAATGATGGTGTTGTCTAGGGAAGAGAGAATGAAGGAAATTTTAAGGTTGGACATAGAATTTGGAAGCAAAAGAAGAAGCTTAGTTTTCTTTGGATTAAGGATGAGTTGGTTATTAATTAACCAGGGTTCAATGGTATTAAAGGAAGTCTGGGTGAGGGAGTGAAGGTCAGTAGGGTTGTCAGAGAGGGTAATAAGAGTAGAATCATTGGTGTACTAGATTAGAGAAGAGGTGTAGCAGGTGGAACAGAGATTGGTAGTAAAAATATTAAAGAGAAGAGGGCCTAGAATGGATCCTTGGTGTATATCTGTTTGGATAGGGAGGAAAGGTAAGCAGGAGGTCTGCCATCTAACAGATTGTTGTCTGTTGTTAAGATAACTAGAGAACCAGACAGTAGTTGATTCAGAGAGGCTGAATTCAGTTAGTTTAGTAAGAAACATAGGGTAGGAGGCATTGTCAAATGGCTTGGAGAGGTCAAGGAATAGGCATGACACCAGTTTATTGTTAGTTCTTGTCTCTGTTGTAGTCTAGGGGAATGTTAGAAGGGTTGTGGATGTGCTGTGGTGGGGCCTAAATCGATGTTGAGAGGGGTGAGGAGATTTTCCTGGAGCAGATATTTAAGAAGGTTTCTGTGAATATATTTCACTAGAATTTTTGAGAGATGGGATAGGATATCTATAGGATGGAAATTGGAAGGGCCAATGGAGTTACCTCCTTTGTGAAGTGGAATTGTATAAAAGGATTTCCAAATTTCAGGGACTGAGGATTATTTAATAGAATGGCTGGTGAGGATTGAGACAGGATATGCTATAGTATTGGCTGCAAGTTTGAGAAATTGGGGGGGTATGTTGTCGAAGGAAGGAGAGCAAGGTTTAAGTTTCTGAGAAAAAGATTTTATATAAGCAGTGGAAACAGGTTTCAGGAAGGAGGATGAGTACAGGCAGGTGGTGGAGGGGTGGGAGTTGTGAAAGGTTGTTGTTGGGGAGAGTTAGTTTGTGAACAGAGTCTATGAAGTAGTTAATTAGTAGGGTAGTGGTTTCAAGATGTGATTTATTGGGGAAGGGGTTGGTTGTACAAGGTTTCCCTGGATGGAGAATATTGTTCATGGTGCACCAAATTTTTTTGGGGGGTTGAGGTGTGAGTAGATTGAGCTTCTTGATAGAATTTTTTTTTTTTTGCCTTGGATAATACGTTTTTAGCAAGGTTTCTTAGTTCTTTGAATTTAAGGAGGAGAAAATAAGATTTTGACTTTGGTCATTGTATCCAGGTAGTGTCTCTAAGTTTCATGGTGGAAAGAGTATCTTTAGACAGCCAAGGTGTAAGATTAGATTTGATCCTAATTTTTTGATGGGTGCTAGGGTGTTTAGTATGTGTAGCAAAATATTGTTAAAGTCAAGAACATCATTTAGAGGAAAGTTAAACAGGTGAGACCAATTGATGAGAGAGAGGACTGGTTGTTGAAAGTTTCTGTGTTGAAATTAGTCAGGTTGCTGCAGTCTTTATAAAGATGGGTTTTTGAGGTTTGAGAAGGTACTCTTAGCATTGAGATGGCAAGGTGATTGCTTAAAGAGTCTGGTAAAGTGCTAGGATTATGGTATTGATTAGGGTTGGAAGTTAAGATCCAGTCAAGAATGGAGCTGGATTTTTATTGCTGTAGATAAGTTGACTGAAACCAAAAAGGTTTATACTAAAGCTAGGGGAGTGGGGTGTTATTCCAATTAGTATTTATGTCATCTAGTAAGATTGTCTTGTAGGGTAGATGTTGGGAGATTGAGGATAAAATAGATTCAAGGACTGGAATATTGTTACCAGGGGCTATATAGACAAATGCTATTGCAAATTTCTTGCGTGGGTTAAGGTGACAGTTGAGAAAGATAAATCCTGCAGGGGACAGGTCAGGAAGGGGTATGGGGAGGGGAGAGGTTAAGCTGTTTTGAATACATGATAGCAATACCTCCCCCTTTTTTAGAAAGTCTGTCTTGATGGAATATGTTATAGCTAGACGTTAGAATTTCTGAGTTTAGGATATGAGGTTTGAGCCAGGTTTCTGACAGAGTTAAGATGTGGGGGTAGTGGTGGGCTACCCAAGTGTGTAATTTTGTGATTTTGTTTGGGGGACAATGTAGGTTTATGGAGTAGATAGACAGATGTTTAGTTGGAGAGGTGAGAAGTTGGTGCCCAGTAGGTGAGGTGGAGGTTGTAGAGTTGGAGGCAGAAGATGGACCAGGATTTGGGTGGATATCCCCATCTAGTAGGAGTGTTACCAGAATTAAATTAGGTTTAGAGAAGTAGACGTCATAGGTATAGGGTTTGAACTTATGTTTAGGGGATGAGAGAGCAAGATTGAGGTGTTTCACTTTGTGATAATGAATATAGGACATATTGTAGAGAGAGAGTGAAATGGGGAAGTGCAGGGTATTATTATCAGAGGATGTTTCTTGAGTAAGAGTGGGTGATAGTGGAGGGCACAGTAGGTTAGAGTGTTAAGATGATAGCCCAGATAGGAAGAAGGCAATGGGAGTTCATAGGTTCATAGGTAAGTACTAGGCTATCTGCCCATGGGCATTTATAAGCCTAGCCACAGAGTGATGGCTTTCGCCTCCCCATTAGATTAGTAACCTGGGCCTCTGTCAACAGGGCTCCTGAAGTGATCCCAGGGTAGAACTTACGATTACCCATCCACTCATCAAGATTTCTCTTGAAGAAGGTCAGAGAGGAGCTCTATCGAATATGGATTGGGATTCTATTCCAGAGTGAGTGGAGTCGCTGGGACAGGAATGTATCCCTCCAGCATGTCCTGTTTATTGTTGTACATAGGTTCAAGTTGCTAGAACGAGTGGTTCTGAGGGATCTTGTTTTTTTGAGGTGAAGCATATCCATTAGTTCAGGGTTTGACATGGCCCTATAGGTCAGGCATAGGTCACCTCTGACTAGACGGTAAGCGACTGAGAAGAGCTGGAGCTTTTTTAGTCGTGCTTCATAGGGTAATTGTTTAAGGCCCTTAATCCTCTTAGTGAGGTACTTCTGTGGTCCTTCTAGTTGTTGCAGGTGTCTAGTGAGGTACATCCCAAATGGGGCATTGTACTCTATTATGGGCCTAATGAGTGAGGAGCAAAGGGGCACAATCACCTCCTTGGATCTGGATGAGAAACCCTTTGTGATCAGGTGTGCCACATAGACAGATTTCCTGACCGTTTTGGCTATGTGGTTATCAAAGGAGAGCATGCTATCTACTTGGGTACCTAGGTCCCTAATTACTTCTTCTGTACTTAGTGGATTCCCATTTATGTGGTAGTTTGTAGGTATTTTATTTTTCCCAAATAGGATTACTATGCATTTTTTGGCATTTAGCTTGAGGCCGTGACTTTGCCACCAGGTGTTTGTGTCTGTGAGACCCTTTTGCAGGATGTCTGTGTCAGCTGGAGAGTCAATTATTGCACCCAATTTTACAGTCATCTGTGAACTTGGTTAGCCACAGTCCCTCCACCTTTGCCTGTACTTTGGAAAAATATATGCCGAACAGGAGGGGTCCCAGGACTGAGCCATGTGGGACTCCGCTTGTGACTGGTTTAGAGTCAGACATGGTGCCTGCCACTCTTACCATGTGGGTTCTGTCTGAGAGCCAATTGGTAACCCATCTCGTGACATGGGGGTTGATATTTAAGCTGGTGAGTTTGTCTATGATTCCTGAGTGTGGGATGGTGTCGAACGCTTTAGCGAGGTCCATATATGCTGTGTGGACCACCTTCCCTTCATCTATGGCCTTGGTGACTGATTCGAAGAAGTCGACCAAGTTCAGGAGGCAAGATCTGCCTTTAACAAAGCCGAACTGGGTGGGGTCCAGCGTCTGGAGGTTCCCAATGTCCCTGTTAATGAGCTCCATGATAATACGTTCCATGGCTTTGCAGACCAAGCTAGTCAAGCTTATAGGGCGATAGTTCCCAGGGTCAGTTGTGGCACCTCCTTTATGGAGTGGTACGACTGTTGCTGTACGCCATTCTTTGGGTACATAGCCTGGAGAGAGGCTGAGTTTAAATAGTGATTTGAGATGGGGGGTTAGTTCATTTTGAAGCTCGTGTAAGACTGGGATAGCATCTGGTCCCATTGATGCTGTGTTTTTGGCCTTTGCAAGGGCTGTCTTTACTTGTGTGTCTGAGATATCTGGAGCGCCACATTCTTCTGGGATGGGTGCTAGCCCCTTTGGTGGAGAGGGGGGGTGAAGTTTGCACTGAACTTGTCAGCCAGGATGTTGGCAATGTCGGTTGGTTCAGTGTATTTATGGCCATTATGCACTAGCTCGGAGCATATCTGAGAGTTTGCCCCTAGACTCTTGACATAGTTATAGAAGGCCTTGTGGTTATCCTTAGAGTCATTGGCTATTTTTCTTTCGAAGTTGGCCTTGGATGATTTAATGAGGGAGCGTAGTTTTTTTACTGATGTTAATCAGAGATGCCTTCTTATTTTGGGATTTTGTTCTATCTTGCAGGAGTTTCCTCCTTCTGTTGTAAAGTTTATTTATGGCCGGGGTCCACCAGACTGGCTTCCTCTTTTTTGAGGAGTTGGTCTTGGTTTTACTTGGGATGGCTCGGTCCATGCATTCTTGAAGGTGTTCATAGAATGCACTTGTAAAGGATTCTGCCGATGGGTCATCATTTTCCATTTGAATGGGAGCTTTGAAACTTCCCACCTTGGTCTTGAGTAGTGTAAAGTTGGCTTTAGAGAAGTTTTTTACCTTGATTTCCTTGACTGGGGGGGGGTCAGGATGCGGATGTCCAGTGTGATTAGTTTGTGATCTGATCTTACCAGTGATGAGTTTACCTCAGGTGTGGAACATAGGTTCCCCATGTTGGTGATGACCAGGTCTAGTATGTTGTCACCTCTTGTGGGAGTGGTGACCAGCTGTTCAAGGGCGTTTGAGTTTATAAACTCAAGGAAGCATTGGGCTAGGGCATTTGAGCCTGAGTAGTTTTCCCAGTCAATGTTTGGATAGTTGAAGTCACCCAGTAGCATGGTGTTGGGTAGAATCTTCATACTTTCTAATGTTCTCAGGAATGCTGTGTGAGGGTCCTGAGACAAGGTGGGAGATCTGTAGCAAGCTATAAATTGAACAGTTAAGAGAAAATACACTAGTATGTTGGGAGGGTGGCCTAATGGTTAAGGTGTTTGCCTTACAAACAATGGTTTGAGTCTCACAAGGGATAATTGGCTAGGCTTAACATGGCTCACAAGGGCAGTTAGCTTAGTACTAATCTATGATTTTATTTTATGTGGGTGTATTATTGAGGTGAGGAGAGTGGAGTTATTGTATGTATAGAGGATTTTGTAAGAGAGTTAAGAAGGTGCAGGTAGGAAGTAGTAGGTAGAGGAGGCAGAAAATAGAGTAAGTTGTGAAAAAAATCAGGGGTAAACAGAGGTTGAGAGAGGGAAATTCATGTGGGTTATAGAGCTACAAGGAAGTGGGTGGAGTGTGAGGTAGGCCATAGGGTAGGGTTGCATTGTAATTGGATAATTGCAATGAGGTGGTGGGACCTTACAGAGAGATTAGAGTATAAATTTAGAATATTCAGGGGTGGGTGGGTGGTAAAGGGGGTAGAGTAGGAGAGCAGAGTGAACCTGAGAGAAGCGAGTGCAAATGGAGCGGGCAGAGCCAGACTATGGCGGTCTCATCAGCAAGAACCAATCAGTGAAGAAAGGTCAGTGCTCCTTATGTAAGATTGCTTTTATACCCTTTCTTTCTGTTCCTTAATAAAAAGTTCTTTATTATTATTTTTTTAAGTCTTTTGTTAAGTATGCCTTGTTCTTATCAAAAGCAAAAAGCTATACTGTTCACCAAGAGAGTTATTATGGCAGGGAAGGATATAGAGCCAGCTGATGGTGGGGTTGGGGTACCTGATGCAAGTGTCCGCACTGGGTGTGCATGGCACAGTAACAAGTCACAGCCACTAGATAAAAAGGTAGGTTGTTATAACAAAGTGTAACAGCTAGACTTTAGGTGGGCAGAAAAAGGCATATAATGTAACTTTTAAATAGGTTTGGGTAGTGTTCTGCAGTACTGGTTGTCAGCTGTCCATTGAGTAATCAGGAGCTAGGCACCAAAGTGCAGGCAGTGGAAAGTGGCTGGACTAACTATGGTACAAAAAGGAGAAAAAAGATTGCAGTTAGGTTAAGAAAAATAGAGAAAAGATAAAAGTATGCAGCAGCGTTCCAATTTTCAGTAGGTTATCAATATGACATTTGCAAATATGTTAAAAGTTAAAAAATTTTACAGTGTAAAGAAAAACACCGGTTATGCAGATGGTATAAAAAACAGTTAAATGAACACAGCATTTCACCTTAACTTGTTTATATAAATGTTGTGGAAAAATGAACAAAAAATAATAGTTCTAAAACAAAGCATTTCAATTTCAACAGTACATGTAAAGGACCTTGCTACCTGACTTGAGTGAGGATAGGTGCAACAGTTAAGCTAAATATTTAAATGGATGATATTCCAGTCTGCATTTATATATGTCTATCTATCTATGTTCACTAATGAGAGGCAGTTTGGAAGTAGATGAAATGATGGTAAGGAAGAGATTGGATACTTTGTAATTCAGGATAGGGCAGCATAGTGAAATATCTTGGACTGGGATGCAGAGTCTGCTCAAGGGATGACAGACTAGCAATGGTATGGAAATTGTGATGATGGCGGGTTATGAAAACAGTGAATAATGTGATCAGAATCAGTGACAGATGCGTGGCAGTCAGACTCTATTGTAAAGACACAACAGTCTTCATGATTTCAGCCTGTGCTCCAACAGCATAGATACAATGGCAAGGAAATGACTAACATTTGGACAGTAATTCCAGGACCTTCTCAACGCTCATATTTGACAAACAGAACAGGATATGAGGATTGGCCAAGCTCACCTTGTTGGGGCAACAGGAATGATGAATGAAAGGTTGTTCTAGACTTCTGTCTGGCAGATGGTGGCCACTACATGGTTTTCCAAGATATTCAGTCACATGATCATGTACAAGAATAGCCACCATACAGGTTGGGAAGTAAAAAGGGGCAGTAGGGTAAAAAACAGAGATTGCAGAGTTATCCCTGATGAAAGGATTTGCCCATCCAACATAAAACAATAATGGCCAAAATAATTTGCAGAGGTCAGAGGAGGCTCCAGGATCAACAGAGACCAAACTGAAGACCGGCAAAAGCAAAGACATTAAGATATGGTGAAGGCTCTGGACCTACAAAAATAGATTAAATAGTTGGAGTCAAGGAATGATGGCAATACCTCAAAACAGCATACATGTGAGGACAGTAGAATAGATTCTAATTCAAGCTAGCCATGGAAATAAGATACATAAGGATTGCTGGTGGTAGAATGCAAACATCCAGGAAGTTCTAAGAATGGAAGACAAAAAAAGTGAGTGATAGAAAATGGATGAGATAAAGAAGGCATACTGGTTGTCAAACAAAGCGGCTAATAGAACAGTCCCAAATGCAAAGAACATGACATAGGAGAAACTTGACCAACTAATAGAAACTGACCCAGCAGATGACACAAAGAAGCTCTATAATGTAGCAAGACAAATACATTTTATAGTTCATACTTATAAACTAGGCTAACAACCACCAAGGCCATTATAAGCCTAGCCATACAATCCAACCCATTTGTGACCCTATGTATCATGGCTGTTTATTAGGAGACAGTATGTTAGGAAGTTTCTAGAAGTTATGTAGGGAGGATATGTTAGTTTGGGCTTTACTGTCTGCCTCAGTCTATCAGAGACATGGGGCCAGACCTGGGGTGAATTTCTGATTTCCCATCCATTGGTGAAGGTTCTACTTAAATAAGGTTATAGATGGGCTCTGCTTCACAGAAGATAAAGAAGAGACTTATCAGATACCATTAATAAGGAACACTGTCCTCAGTCTGATCCATAATTGTCAAAAGAACATCAGATGTCGATGAAAAGAGTACTTTGAAAAGTCCCTAAATGAAGAAAATTCTACAGGAACTCTATTGCCAAATGTGCTGCCTATGTTGAAAAATGAAGGAGAATGTACCCTAGGAAAAATATAAAAAGTACTGAGGAATATGAAGTCAGGAAAGTTGCAGGTTCATTTGAAGTCACAGCAGATATTATCAAGATGTTAGGAGCAGTAGAGGAGAAATGGTCCCTGACAGTACATATTCCATATAACTGGAATCTTAGCATTTTATTCCCAGTATACAAGAACAAAGGCGATATTCAGAGCTCTGAGTAATACTTAGGTAATTAACTCCTTCACACTGCATGAAAGTTCTAGACTAGTTGATCAATAAATGAATATGCAGAGTAGTATAAAGCAAAATGAAAGATGAACAATTCAGATTAACATCAGAATGGAGCCCAACTGACCCAATGTTTACAGTGAGACCCATATTGGAGAAGAAGCAGGAGATAAAGAAGGACTACAACTGGGCATTCACAGACCTGGAGAAAGCATATGCCAAGGTCCCAAAAAAGCTATTTTTGGTGCCCTGCAATGGTTGTGCACCTTCCATGTAGGCCCTTTCTTCCTGTAGTATTGACCCACCCTGTGAATGTCCTGTTTTTGATGTCTGTTGTGTACTACACCCTTTGCACTGTATCATTGTTCTTGCATCTATCTGTCTCTGCAATGGTGTTAAAAAGGGGGGAAGGGCATGATCATCTTATTTTCCCTTAGACCTCTGTAAACCATGTACTATTTGTGCAAACTTGCTCACCAGTCCCCATTCCTTCCTTCCTTACTCCTTCCCTGCTTTCCTTTCTATCTCCATTACTCCTAGAGGTGAATGTATTGTATGTGAATGCCACACATATTTGGCACCTCCAAAACTTGATAGCTTCCCTACATGGAGTTATTATTTGTGGTATACTTAACCACATCTCACATGATATATCTTTTACTTTATTATGATCTCAGTACTACTGGACACACAGTAAAATTTCCCACAATTGTAAATTGACACCTAATTATTTCACAAGTATATGTTGTTCTCATAGAGCAGTAGCTGTTCTTTAATGCAAAGTCCTGATAATGTACAGTTATTGCTCCTGTTTTCTAATAAAATATTTAAGTGTAATCTATATATGTGACATAAAACTGGAATGTGTGCATAACTTATACATTCACTGATGAGTTACTGACTACTCTTCATTTTTCTGAGTTATTTGATGCTGTCATGGTAATCCACATACATCATCACACTATGGTTTTGTGTTCAGAGGATGCTAATTTATTAATTGCATTCATTGTAACTATTTGGTATTACCACCATCTTCATTCCTTCTTTGTGCCATAGGCCGCCATCTCTTATATTGCACATGTTCTGAAATTCCAACTTTAAATTTATGGCTGATATATACTATGGTTCATTTCACTGTCTACCCTATAATCTTACTCAGGAAGTAATAGTTGACGACAGAATAAATTATGTCATGTATATGTTTATGTACAAGGTCTTTCATAAAGTCTGACATAAATTTAAGTGTTTACTACTAGCAGCTGCAAACATACAGATAGCAGTGTTTTCCAAGATCATTTCATCAGCTCTTTAGCTGTGAATCACAAAACACAATGTTTTTTTAAAGCAGCTGTGCTGTCTAGAAATGCATTTAAGTTTGTGTCAGTTATTTTAAATGATTTTCTTCTAAGAAACTGTTATGTGAGTATTTAAAGCAAGTTTTTTTTTTTCTATTTGGAATGTTTTATGTTGTGTCAATACATCTTTTTTTGCATTGAAATATAAGGATTTGGGTCTCTATTAGTTCCTCAAAAAAACTTTCCACCGAACGCCACATTATCGACCCGTATTCAGTGAAATTCACTTTCATGATTTCCACTGTAGTGCAATATCAGAGTTGGTATATTTAATTGGGGATGGGTAGGTTTGATTTAGCTGTTTAGCTAGATTTGGGACCGTTGGGTTGTGGGTCAAATATTTGTTTGCCTTTTAAGTATTCAGCGAATCGCAGAAGTGAATTTCACTGAATACAGATCGATGATGTCGCTTTCAGTGGAAACTTTTTTGAAGAACTAATATAGACCCTAAGGATTTTCCTATTTAACTTATATATAAGGTTCATAGGTAATTACTAGGTTAGCTTCCTTTGTAGTTCATTCTTAAGCCTATCTCATTTCTTTCCAAAGGTAAGAACTAAAGCCTGTCCTTTCTGCCTGTCAGCTAAACATCTTACCCATTATGCCAACCTCCAAACCCTAAGTATATCTAAAACATTAAAACTGGTAACAAACTCACAAATGCAACTAATAGTAATACAGAAGTTACTTTTTTGCTAATAGCAATTTTGGGGTTACTTTTTACTAAACAAATGTCCGTGCTGCAAATATTCCATCTCCACTGAACAAGGGCATTGGCTTGAGCATTCGCTGTGTATTGGCGATAGTTCTCCTCATTAGAACTTCAGACCAACTTAAAAAAAGCCATATTTTCCCCTTAAGTCCTCCAAAACTATTATTGTTATTCCCATTCTTAGACAATTAAAATAAAAGACTCAATCAAATATTTCGGGATTATGTTTTTCCAAAACAAAAAAAGATTTTTATCAAAATAATATACTGAATAATGGAATATGATAATGCTAGACTGTAACAGATGGAACAATCACAAAATACCATTCCTATCCATGGTCTCGATAACCAAAATGAATATTCTTCCCAGAGTTATTTATACATTTAGAACTAAACAAGTGGTAATACATAACAAATTCTTCAAACAAATACACACATTCCTGGCCAAGTTCATTTGGGAGCCTAAAAAAACAAGAATATCATACCAAAACTAAAAGGGGGTTTAAATTTACCAAATTTTAAACTATACTATACCATTATCAATAGTTGCAGAATACTAAAGAAAGTAGAATATGCCGCTTTAACCAACAAATGGTCTCCAATTTGGCTGAAAATCTAAAGCAGAATATGCCCCTTTAACCAAGAAATGATCTCCAATTTGGCTGAAAATCTATCATAGTTATATCAAATCTCTAGAAATTAATCCTAGAGCTCTTCCTTTTCTAACCAAAAAAGATATAACAGCTTGCAAGATCATTGACCTTATAAAACACTTCATTATCGTACTTCAAAAGTTATTCATTTCCCTTGATCTTGGGCCAACAATGGACATATTTCAACCAATTCATAATAACCAAACTAAAAAATTAACAACTCTATGATAGATCTCAACAACTACCCTTTATTAAAAGACTTGAGAATTTGCGATCTCTACCCTTACCACAACTATACAATTACAGATCTGAGATCTCAACTTAATTTATCAAAATTGTACACAATTATCTTGAGGCAAATTAGAGAAGTATGTTCCAAACACCTTCAAAACACCAAATTAAAGAAGGTGGATATAAACAATTGTGAAACTCTATGGAACACAATGCTATCCAGAAAAAAACTATATCCAACACATACAAATCAATATCTGAGATTAACTTCCAAGACAATATACTTATCTCTAACTATTGGTTTAAAAGTAACTCATCAATAACTGAACAACAAGTAAAGCAAGCTTTGACCTTAACACATAAACATTACCATTGAAAATGTTAACTTACACACAACTATGATAAACAACAATGCATATCTTACCCCCTCAGTACTACACAAATTTAACTCTTATAATTCACCATACTGTCCATATTGTGGTTCACAGGAAGCAGATCTAACTCATATGTTTTGGAGCTGCAAATGCATATTTAAACTATTGAACTCATTAAAAATCCAATTACAAAAACAAGGCTATGAAAAAGCAACTCTTCCATGGGAATACACACTACTTCACATCCCCCACCCGCCAGGAATATTCCATAATCAACAACCATACATATCACACTATTCCTATTAATGAAACTATGCATAGCATCCAAATGGGGGGACAGACTAAATATCATTTGGGCCGAATTCAAAAAGATGGCAATCAAACACATGCTAGCTCATAAATGAGTAACTGATGCGAAAAATAGTGTTAAAAAACTAAAAACATGGGAACAGATATTTAACATACTGCTAGCTTAATCCACCCACATTATCATAAAGACACAGGCATTTAGGCACAAAGATATGCCTTCAACATACATACAGATATGTAATGACAAGATTTCACCACAACAGAAAAGCTTGATAAATGGATGTAATATAATAGTTGATGGCACTTCTGTACAGCTGTAAATACTGATGTTTCATGTTGGTGTATAGATACTGTTCACTGATAATTTTGTACCCAGTGTATTAGTACATTGTTGTTCTGTCTTTGTTTGTTCTGTACATTGAAAAATTCAAAATAAAAAAAAATTTGGAAAAAAAAGAACTTCAGACCAAACATCCCCCAATACTTCTAAAACACCAAGAACACCAAAAAGCATTAATTGAATTCCAACCTTATGCTTCTCTAATCTGACCCTCATCTCCTCCAATTTGACCCGTTATGGCTATAAGTCATCATAACACCCAACAGCTAAAGCTGAACAGTGTAGGAATTACAATGCCGCATTAGAACAGCAGCAGCAATGAAGCATACATCATATATCTATATATCTATATATATATATATATATATATATATATATATATATATATATATATATATATGGATCTACCTCAGAAGATCGACAGACCATTTGATCGACATTCATTTGGTTGACAGCTCATTTGGTCAACAACCAGTATTCATGGAAAAAACCTGGGGATTTGCCCCCCTCCCCAATGTTGTGCAACCCTGGAGTTGATATATATAGTTGGGGGCGTGGGGCACAGCCCCCCCACATTGGGGGGTGTGGGGGTGAAGCCCCCCGCCTATTTTCATTTAAAATATGACACATTCAACAGAAACTACACATGCACCCCCCCCCCTATGTTTTTACTAGTGTTTTATCATCTGATGAAGGGTGTGACTGCCGTGCTCTGGCCCAGCAATCAAGAAGCCTCAATCCTCACCACTACACCAGAGAGGTTGTCTCATATAAGAGGAAAGGATAACAAATACACACAGTAAAGTACAATTTCCCTTAACTATATATACCAACTCCAGGGTCGCACAACATTGGGGAGGGGGGCAAATCCCTGTTATGTGCCTTGAATACTGGTTGTCAACCAAATGAGCTATCGACCAAATGAATGTCGATCAAATGGTCTGTCGATCTTCTGAGGTAGATCCATATATATATGTATATATATATATATATATATATATATATATATATATATATATATATATTTGTACTACTGTATACACATATAGATATATATATATATAAAACAATGTTCAATATAATAGCCTGTGTAAATATCCACAATGATATAAAATGTAACAAAATCTACTTCACTGGATGGTAACCACCTGTCACCATTATCCTTACTACAGAAGATATCAGTGCAGATGTAGTCCCAATACCTTTTGTTTTTTAAACAAATCAATGCCAAGCAGCAACAGCAAAGGGACACTTTATTTCTTCAGCAAATGCAGTCCTGCAGGCCCCTAGAGAGGATGTTTAATTTGAGTGGACAAGTGTAACCCACCCAAAAGAAAAAAATAAAAGCAGATTAAACATCAAGGGTTAGCGCAGCAGCTGAGTTTCAGTTGGAAGCTAATGTGGGACTGCCCTGCATTGTTGACAGAGGCACTTACATGAGCAACCATGATCCTAAACATGCACAGCATATTAATGTCATAAAGAAAACTTTAAATAAACTGATCAAGACAGAGGCCATTTTTCTCTCTTGTTCTAGTCCAAGTGCTAGGTGTCCAGAATTATTCCTGAAGTTGTCTATGATATTTGTAGAGGATGAAGACTTTAGGTCATAGGTCTCACTAGGTGATCAGCTTGGTCAGCTTAACACATATAAATTTAACACCAGGCAATTACCCCAACTGGACCTGCACTTTTTTTTTCTCTGAATAAGCTGTTGACACA
>NC_056749.1:744818032-744910532 GCF_019279795.1 Protopterus annectens | reverse complement strand
ATATGACTACACATGCAGACGTAGATGTATGTAGAGTAAGTTACATATGTAGTATGTGCACACAATATGGAACAGCCACTATTCCTACAGTTACCACCTTACCAACTGGAGACTGTATGAGCCACCCATACAAATGACATTCATTGCCTGCAACATATACACACAGCGATATCAAAGGATATAACAGCACACACAGGTGTGCATAAATGGGAAAGCTTTATTTATATACTATTACAGTTATATATGTCATGTGATATAGCTGTTTAGACACGGACATCCATATAAACTGAGTAATGCAACTGTGAAACAGTTATACTAATACAGTAGTCTGTATAAGTTAACAAATGTTGCTGTCCAGGCCAAGGCCATCAAGTAGTACAATAGTAAAGACAGACTGGCCACAGGATACAAAACAATCAATGGTAAGTAATGCAGGTGTATAGTTTAGCAGCCTCTATCTGCACTCTGTAGACAATCCCTATGGTGTAAAGATCTCAGTTACACACTGGGATGTAACTGTTACATAACAAGGCACACCTGACATCATCACAAGCGCAATGACAAACAGAACAGTCAGTATGGCAGATGGCAGTAGGCCTGCATTTAACCAAGGTGGATTGTATGGTAATGTACATGCATATACCTTAAGGCAGCTCACCCCTGATGTACTATCATGCAACCTCCCATAGAATTTTGAAAGATACTGCTATATTTCTGTAATCATCGGGTGTTTATTTACAAGAGAACAGTGACATTTCCTACATGTTTGTTACCCTAGATATAAATAATTTGTTCACTCTCATAGAAAATCAAAATGCTATTACTGCCATAGAAGAAATACTGAATAAAAAGTTAAATATACATATAACTGAAAATATATGGTTATGTCCCTTATTAAGGTTAGTATTAGAAAACAATGTTTTTCTTTGTCAAAGTATTATTGCCAGAGACAAGGTATAGCTATGGGTATGCCTTGTGCAAACGCATATGCTAAGCTAGTACTGGCATACTGGGAAAATATGGTGATATTTGAGGCAGCACATGATTGGAAACACAAACTTTTCTTTTACAACAGATATGTGGGCAATGTTTTCTTTTTGGGGGAGGGGCACCACATCAGAATTAACATCTTTTGTTAAGTATCCAGAGTCTACTACCAGCTTCTTCAGATTCTCATTGAATTATTCTAGTTCAGTTGTTGAATACCTGGATGTTAGTATTATTAAGAAAGAAAATGGGGAGGTGGAGACCTTACTATATAGGAAGCCTTGTTAGACCAACAGCAAGCTTAGATATGATAGCATGCACCCTAGACATGTATTCCAACACATAGTCAAGGATAGCATGCACCCTAGACATGTATTCCAACACATAGTCAAGGATAGCATGCACCCTAGACATGTATTCCAACACATAGTCAAGGATAGCATGCACCCTAGACATGTATTCCAACACATAGTCAAGGATAGCATGCACCCTAGACATGTATTCCAACACATAGTCAAGGATAGCATGCACCCTAGACATGTTTTCCAACACATAGTCAAGGATAGCATGCACCCTAGACATGTATTCCAACACATAGTCAAGGATAGCATGCACCCTAGACATGTATTCCAACACATAGTCAAGGATAGCATGCACCCTAGACATGTATTCCAACACATAGTCAAGGATAGCATGCACCCTAGACATGTATTCCAACACTTAGTCAAGGATAGCATGCACCCTAGACATGTATTCCAACATATAGTCAAGGATAGCATGCACCCTAGACATGTATTCCAACACATAGTCAAGGATAGCATGCACCCTAGACATGTATTCCAACCCATAGTCAAGGATAACATGCACCTAGACATGTATCCCAACACATAGTCAAGGATAACATGCACCCTAGACATGTATTCCAACACATAGTCAAGGATAACATGCACCTAGACATGTATCCCAACACATAGTCAAGGATAGCATGCATCCTAGACATGTATTACAACACATAGTCAAGGATAGCATGCACCCTAGACATGTATTCTAACACATAGTCAGCATGCACCCTAGACATGTATTCTAACACATAGTCAGCATGCACCCTAGGCATGTATTACAACACATAGTCAAGGATAGCATGCACCCTAGACATTATTACAACACATAGTCAAGGATAGCATGCACCCTAGACATGTATTCTAACACATAGTCAGCATGCACCCTAGACATGTATTCTAACACATAGTCAGCATGCACCCTAGGCATGTATTACAACACATAGTCAAGGATAGCATGCACCCTAGACATTATTACAACACATAGTCAAGGATAGCATGCACCCTAGACATGTATTACAACACATAGTCAAGGGACAAGTCTGTAGAATATCCAGACTTTGTACGAATGAAAATTCCTTTATACAGGAATTGGACTCTTTAAAGAGTAATTTTCAAGCACGAGGTTATAGCAAAAATCTATTGAAAAAGGAAATGGACAACAGCAGTATCTATAGAAAACAAAGTGCAAAACCATGGTTACACAAAGGTAAAAAAATGGCCTAATAAGGTAGATGCACAAGTTCAAAAAGCTAATGAAGGTTTGAAAATAAGTTTAACATACAGCAATGATGTAGGTGGTATATGTAATATTATTAGAGACAACTGCAGAATTATTTTAACAGATGAGAATATAACTAGAGTTGAAGGGACACAACTTAGATTTACTTTTTAAAGAATTACAAATTTGAAAGATGTTCTATGTCAAGAACCTATGCATTTTAGAAATCCAGGCACCAAAAAGAAGGGAACTTATCCATGCCTACATTGTAAAGCCTGTAAGCACATTTCACAAGGAAACTGTTTTATACACCCCAGGACCAACAAGAAGTACTTTTTGAATATGTATGCTGACTGTAATATGCAAAATGTTGTCTATATTGCAAATTGTCAACAGTGTAATGCATATTATGTAGGAAAAACAAATTGCAGACGTATAGATAGAATTTCTAAGCAGATATAAGGTTAAGAAAAGAACAAAATTCACTGTACAAGCATATAGAATTGCATAGTGATCATGTGTTTGCCTTTATGGTTATATGTGTTGGAAATGGAAGTCAAAGAATGGGTGACTTGTATAATTAAACTGAATACAAAGAGATGTAATGGATTCTTAGAATGGGAGTTGACAAAGCCCCAGGATTAAATGATGTTGTCCCTTTAAAATCAGCTCTAGCAAAAAGGAGAGTAAACTATTCATTTTCATTGGTTGTGTTGTACTATATTAAATACTATGTTTTTACCAGTGTTTTATCATCTGATGAAGGGTGTGACGGCCGTGCCGTGGCCCAGCAATCAAGAAGCCTCAATCCTTACCACTACCCAAGAGAGGTTGTCTCATATAAGAGGAAAGGATAACAAATGCACACAGTAAAGTACAATTTCCTTTAAGTGCACACAGAGACCACAGTCAGTCTGGGGCTGGTTGCTCCCTTGCTCCCCAGAGCCCCAATAAGACTTCCCACTGGCACAGCTATATGGTCCAGATCTCAGCCTAGCTGGCAAGCTAACCTCCAGTACCCTCTCTGTCCAACCAGTGATTTGTGTCCCTGCCCTAGTAGCTGACACACACACACACACACACACACACACACACACACACACACACACACACACACACACACACACATTTTGAGATAATTATTTATACAACTTCACAGACACTCCTGGGAAAGGCTGACAAAGATTCTCCAGCTGTGCCCCTTTACCCAGGTAATACAATAGTAATCACTGCCACCACCAGCTAATAATTATCAGCTACACAAAGGCCCTTAAAAAGGTGTCCAATTATTACTGTGCAATATTATTATCCAGTTGGTAAGTGTGACTAAACAGTCTAAGGCTTATCAGAGTGGCTTTGTACAATAAACTCTATAAATATGCAATGTACTCTAGAGCTTAACTTGTCTCTACACAAACCAGCCACAGTTGAAAAAGGTTTAAAAATATTTAATAATAAATACTAAAAACACAAGACAATACTACTACACCACGGTGCTATTCAAGAGTTCAGAGATCACACAGAAACTTAAAACAATACAGTAGGAAAGTTCTAATATAACAGAAAAACACTTAGTCTAAACTTTATAGTCTTAGCTATTTCTACAAGAAAACCTACTTTTTAAGATAACTTACATATAGAAGGCAGTGCTGAGTTAGATATCCAAGATCAAAATGCATACAGTCTCTCTCTGAGCAATAGTTTTAAAAATCACTACAAACACTTCTGCTCGGCCCTCCCAGATTACATCATGTTTGAAACTATGTTTAACACTTAGGTTTTCCCAGTATACACATTACATCATTTTGACACTTAGTCTGGAGTTCCCAGGCCAACAGGCTACATTATTTAGCAAGCTAACACCTGCTCAGGAAACTAGAACAATAAAAGACATTTCACATGTACACTCTAGTAATTATTCCTTAAGTTAAAACAATAGAATAAATGTGATAGCCCAGACCAAATGGCTCTGAGCTCTGGAGATCAAAGAACATACAAAACATAATTTTAATTTCAAAGAACATTTGAAATGCTTGGCTTAGTTTTCCTTACAGCAGATGGCAATGTTGCTACAATTTTGAATTTCACATTTTACAGTGTTTTTGTTCATTTAAGAAACAAGCCTGTATTTTACATTTATCTTTACTAATGTCAGAATTATGTATCAAATTCTATTTGGCTAGGCTGGCAGCCTTCACCCATCTCTACCAGTCTTTACATCTCTCCCCCCTGAACAACTCAGGCTAGTTTTTCAAGTGACCCTTGATAAACGCCACTTGAGAGGGTTAGGTCTGTCTGGGTGTACCTCACCCCATTCCCTGTCTTGAGAGCCCATCTGCATTGGCATTGCTTCTCCCACTGTGGTGCTAAACTGACATATCATATGCTTGCAACCCCAGGCTCCATCTTAGCAACTTGGCAGTTTGCTGGCTGGCTCTGTTTAACCATGTTAGAGGGTTATGATCTGTCATAACAGTGACATTTCTTCCATACAGATAAACCTGAAGTTTTTGCAGTGCCCGCACTATGGCTAGACATTCCTTTTCTACAGCTGCATAGCATTCCTCCCTGACTTGGAGCCTACAACTTAGATAAACCAGTGGGTGCTCTTCCCCCTCTGAAAAAATCTGGCTAAGTACAGCCCCCACCCCATGGTTCAAAGCATCCACTTGCACAACAAATTATTTGCTGTAATCTGGACTGGCTAACAGAGTGGGTCCTCCCAAAGCTTCTTTAAGCTTCTGGAATGCCTGCTCACATGCTGGGGTTCACACTACCTCATCTGGCCTGCTCTTCCTTGTCAGGTCTGTGAGGGGAGCAGCTATGGTACTATAACTGGGGACAAACTTTCTGTAGTACCCTGCTGTCCCTAAAAATGCCCTCACCTTCTTTTTAGTAACAGGTGCAGGCCATGCCTGAATGGCTTCCACTTTGCCAGGATCTGGCCTTATTTTACCACTCCCCACCCTATGTCCTTGGTGGATGACCTCTGCCATACCCAACTGACATTTACTCAGCTTAATGGTCAACCCTGCCCTTTGTAGTTTGCCCAGCACCTCCCTGACATGCTGAAGGTGCTCTTGCCAGGAATGGCTGTAGATGGCAATATCATCTAGGTAAGCAAGGGCAAACCCTCCAGCTCCTAACAGGATATTATTTACCAACATCTGGAAAGTCACTGGAGCATTCTTCATCCCAAATGGCATCTTTTTAAACTCATACAAGCCAAAAGGAGTAACAAAGGCTGACTTTTCTCTAGCACTGGGAGTCTAGGGCACCTGCCAGTAACCCTTGGCAAGATCAATGGTTGTAAGATACTTAGCCCAACCCAGCTGCTCTAGGGCCTCTTCTGTCCTAGGCATGGGGTAAGCATCTGTCTCCATGTGACTATTTAATTTCCTGTAGTCCACACAGAACCTGGTGCTGCCATCCTTCTTTGGCATCAGCACCACTGGGGAGGCCCAGGGACTGTTGGACTCTTGAATCACCCCTAGTTCCAACATCTCCTGTACCTCCTCCCTCAGGGTCTGTCTGAATCTCTCAGCACCCTACAAGAGGCCTGCCTAATAGGTCTTTGGGGTCCTGTATCCACCTGGTGCTGCACCAGGTGGATGCACCCCAGTTTCCCAGTGAACATGTCCCCAAATTCCTGCAACACTTCTCAGATTTCCCAAACCTGGGTAGGATATAGCTGCTGGGATATTGCTACCCCTTCCACTGAGGTGCCAGCCCGAGCCTCACTGAGGAGATCAGTCCCCAGATCTCCCTCAGACTCCTCCTGCAATCCACTGCAAATGTTCAGCACAAGGACCTCCCTATTTTGGTAAGGTTTCATCATGTTAACATGGTGCAATTTGGGCCCCTGCCATCTGCCTAGCAGTTCCATCATGTAGTTAACATAACTTACCTTTCTTACCACCATGTAGGGTCCCTCCCAAGTTGCTTGCAGCTTGTTGTGTCTGACAGGAATGAGAACCATTACCTGCTGCTCCACAGCATACTCTCTAGCTCGAGCATTCCTGTCATACCACACCTTTTTCTGTTGTTGGGTTTCTGCCAGGTTTTCCTGGGCCAAGCCCATGAGTTCCCTGAACCTTGTCCTGAGGTTTAGGACGTATGCCACAACAGACTCCTTGTGAGACTCACACTTACCTTCCCACTCATCTCGAATTAAATCTTGAGGTCCCCTCACCCTATGCCCATACAGCAACTCAAAGAGTGAAAAATCTGTGGACTACTGGGGAACCTCTCTGTAAGCAAACAACAGATGGGGCAAATATTTGTCCCACTCTTAAACTGATCTGCAAATGCCCGTAGCATGGACTTGATTGTAGAGTTTAACCTCTCAACAAGACCATTTGTCTGTGGATGGTAGGGGGTGGTCTTCATGTGCTTCACCCCATAGGGCTTCCACAGACAAGCCAGCAAGTCTGACATGAAATTGGCACCTCAGTCAATCACTATTTCTTTTGGGAAACCTACCCTGCTGAAAATCTCTAACAAAGCACTTGCCACATTTTCTGCCTCAATGGAGGACAAATCCACTGCCTCAGGGTATCGTGTAGCATAATCCACTACCACTAGGATATACTTTTTCCTGCGGAATTTGGGGTACTCAGAGGACCCACAATATCCATAGCTACCCTTTGAAATGGCTCTTCAATCACAGGCAAAGGCATCAAATGAGCTCTCACCTTGTCTCCTGCCTTGCCTACCTTTTGGCAATGCTCACGGGTCCTGCAGTACCCTGTTACATCTCTGGAAATTCCAGGCCAAAAGAAGTTTTGCATAATACGTCTCTTTGTATGTTTTATGCCCATATGACCAGCAAAGGGAATATCATGGGCTATGGCTAGAAGCACCAGATGGTAGGGTCTAGGCACTACCAACTGCTGTACTCTCTCACCTTCTATCCCTCCCTCAGGGATCCACTCTTTGTATACTAACCCTTTGTCCCAGTATACAGATTCCCCTTTCCTTGAGAATCAGGTGCCTCCCTAGCTACCTGCCTCAGACCTTGCAACGCAGGGTCTGAGAGATGAGCCTGTCTCCACTCTCTCCTTGTAATCCTTCCCAGCTCCCCTTCCACAGGAAGTCTGGCATCCTCTGACAGTGGTGCCTCACTGACAGCCTGGGTACTACTACTCACTTCTACCTTTGCAGTTACTCTGTACAAGGGAACATCAGTGCACACAAAGCTATGGCTCACGTTCAGTTTCACTGCTACAGTATAGCTCACTCCCTGAAGAAACCACCTCACCAGTCCTGGCTGCAAGTATGCAGTCTGTCTGGTTCTCCCCCAGGATACCAGACCCACATGCTTGTCTCCTAGCCTGACCACGTGTAACTGCATAAGTACATGGTACTGCCTCATCCAAATCCTTCCCTCTCATGACATCTGCAGAATGGCAGTTTAGTACCCCTGTTGTCTCAAGACAACCTGCTATTGGCATTATGTCTTTCCCACTTACTGGTTCCCTCACCTTTGGTTCCCCACCTTGGATGTGTACCTGGACTAGTGGCTTTCCCTGCTACTGGCAGATTCTATTGTGGCAGTGTGTGCTGCCCACCATGGGTTCCTTTAGACCCATGAGCAGTACTGGGGGTTTCCTTCCTGTGCAGGGCTGCCCTGATGGCTAGGTATAGGTCTCCCTTCTTCCCCAACTCATCTGAAGTAACACATTGTCTATCAGCTAACCAGATCCTCATGTCCTCAGTCAAAGTGCTAATGGCATGTTCCCTAACAAAAAAGTCTGCTAGCCCTTCAAAAGTGGCGACCTGACATCCACTCACCCAGCTATGAAAATAAGTGCTCAGTTCAGCAACCTATTCATACACACTTTCATTTGCCTTGCATCTATGCTCATGGAACATTTTCCTATGCATTTCAGGTGTTAGCTTAAAACATTTTAAAAGACATTTTTTACAGCAGTATAATCAAAACAGACAGAGGCAGGCATTTTTGATAAAAAAGTTACAGCTTTTCCCTGGAGTAAGGGGGTCAAAAACCGTACCCAGAGCCTTTGGTCAACACTATACTGTTTGCATACCCTCTCAAACATATGAATGAAACTATCAAAATTATCCCCCTCTTTAAATTGTGGAAGAAATGTACTGACCTGTTGTGCTTCTGGGGTCCAGTTACTCCCTTCCCCATTACCTCCATGGCTCTGGTGAAGAGTCAGCATTTCCCTCATGCCTCCTCTGATGCTCCTTTTCTTCTGTTTCTATCTCCAAACACCTGGCCTCCAACTCAAGTCTCTTTAGCTCCAGATTGATTTTTAAGTCCACTGCAGAAAGGTTGAGCTGTCCATTCTCTGAGGATATTGTATCTCCACTGCTAGTCTGATTTTCCTCCTGGATGCTGTTTTCTGATGCAGCTGTAACCAAGGCTGCAATCAGGTCTGCCTTAGTCAGGATTCCATGCACCAGTCCCCTAGCCTGGCACATCTCCACCAGATGGCTTCTTGTCAGCTTTCCATACTCCTCTGCTGACATGCTGCCTGCTCACCCTGACTAACTAAGCTAACAAAAGAAATAAAACAATTGTGATCTGGACTCTGAGTATTCACTGGGTGGCTGTTTTAGAGTACAAAACACCTTCAGAGATCACTGTACATAAGCCACAGGATTCACTCTACCCACACCACTACAAGCCAATCAGTATGTGAAGTGGATCCCACCACTGCAAACTACATGTGACACTCGTGCTTTTGTCCAGCAATCAAGGAGCCTCAATCCTCACCACTACACCAGAGAGGTCATCTCATATAAGAGGAAAGGATAACAAATACACACAGTAATGTACGATTTCCCTTAAGTGCACACAGAGATCACAGTCAGTCTGGGGCTGGTTGTTCCTTTGCTCCCCTGGTCCACAATAAGACTCCTCACTGACACAGCTATAGGGTCCAGATCTCAGCCTAGCTGGCAAGCTAACCTCCAGTACCCTCTCTGTCCAACCAGTGCTTCATGTCCCTGCCCAAGTAACTGACACACACACACACACACACACACACACACACACACACACACACACACACACACACACACACACACACACACACACACACACACTTTGATATAAGTATTTGTACAAAATCACAGACACTCCTGGGAAAGGCTGACACAGATTATCCAGCTGTGCCTCTTTACCCAGACTATACCATAGTAATTACTGCCACCACCAGTTAATAATTATCAGCTACCCAAAGGCCCTTAAAAGGGTGTCCAATTCTAACTGTGCAATATTATTATCCAATTAGTAAATGTGACTAAACAGCCTAAGGCTTATTAGAGTGGCTTTGTACAATAAACTCTATAAATATGCAATGAACTTTAGAGTTTAACTTGTCTCTACACAAACCAGCCACAGTTGAAAAGGATTTAAAAATATTTAATAATAAATACTAAAAACAATACAGCACAAAAGTTCTGATATAACAGAAAAACACTTAGTCTAAACTTTATATTCCTAGCTATTTCTACAAGAAAACATACTTCTAAGATAACTTACTTACATAGAGCAAGGCAGTGCTGAGTTAGATATCCAAGATCAAAATGCTTACAGTCTCTCTCTGAGCAATAGTTTTTAAAATCAGTACAAACACTTCTTCTGGGCCCTCCCAGATTACATCATGTTTGACACTTAGGTTTTCCCAGTATACACATTACATTATTTTGACACTTAGTCTGGAGTTCCCAGGCCAACAGGCTACATTATTTAGCAAGCTAACACCTGTTTAGGAAACTACAGCAATAAAAGACATTTCACATGTACACTCTAGTAATTATTTCTCAAGTTAAAACAATAGAAAGAATGTGATAGCCCAGACCAAATGGCTCTGATCTCTGGAGATCAAAGAACATACAAAACATAATTTTAATTTCAAAGTATATTTGAAATGCTTGGCGTAGTTTTCCTTAGAGCAGATGGCAATATTGCTACAATCTTGAAGTTCACATTTTACAGTGTTTTCTTTCATTTAAGAAACGAGCCTGTATTTTACATTTATATTTACTAATGTCAGAATTATGTATCAAATTCTATTTGGCTAGGCTGGCAGCCTTTACCCATCTCTACCAGTCTTCACATCGGGATTTACCCAAAAGCGCTTATTATACTGCTTCTATTGTTTTAATAAAATGAAGTTGCTTCATACACAGCGTGGTAGTACTTGCCTTACTTTTGGATTTACTATATGTACAAATGCTGTCACAGTTGTGGCTGGAGGCACATACATAGGGCCAATATTGACATGTTGCTGTGATAACCTCATACATTTACTGTTGTAACAGGGTTTGTTGCACCATATGTCCTGTGAGGGATATGAAGTCAGTAAGTCTCATGGCTGTCACCATCTACAGACTGCATTCCTCACACTACCTCTGCAGTTCACAGACAGGTGCTCTTTGGGTAACACCTGAAGCAAAAGGCACCACACACTCGCCAGTCTGCAGATGGCCCTACAGATGGGTGTTCCCTCATTAAGACAGCACTGACATGGCAGGTATGTAAACATATAGGACAGCCATATCCACACACACCCTGTTACACCAACATTACTCCAAATGCAGTATAGCAGCACTTACAGTCTGTAGTCAGGTCAGGCACATCCCCCTCCCGTGTGTTGGCCTGTTTACACAGTGTATGTTGTTAGAGGTAAACCCCAGTCAATCTGAGATGCTGTTTGCCAAAGAAACATTTTTCGAGTTCCTGCTCACAGAGAATAAAAGGCCCAACAACAACATGATGTTCCTAGATATTGGTGTGTGTTTCCATGCAATTGGCTATGGGAATGTTACCACACCTATTCCACATGCAATTAGCTAGAGGAGGGCTGCAGAGACCATCAGCTGATCCTGAGCATCACTTAAAATACACATGCTGCTGCCTAAACAAAGCAGGTGTAAGTCTCCACATCCACCAGAGAGGGAGTAGTCGAGGCAGGCAAAGACACAGAAAAGCCAGGGAGGGGTGGGAGAGTAAAACCTATGCATGTTTGTGTCACACACCTACCAGTACAGGGTATCAAAACTCCAACAACTATGCAGTGCTAGCACATGTCCATGCACTTATTGGATGCACCATATAGGTTACATGTTGGGGAGCCCTCAGAATGTATATGTGATGGTGAGTGACATCTGCAACAGGGATATGGTAGCTATGTGGTAGGAGTAGTACTCATGCCTCCCAGCATGAACAGATGTCAGCGTCAACACAGCCACACTCTCACAGGGATGCACACTCATTGCCACACTTAGGGCCAGGAATACAACTCATCACTAGTTGGATTGCCACAACACAGTACTGTGCAGGTATCACATGCACCACAGGCGTCATACGGAGGTTATATGTGCAAAGGCTATGTGGAGGTGTCTGACATCAGACAGCATGCTTCAGTATGCTAATGGGGGTTGTAGTGAGTGTGAATGTGATCATACGCATCATGCACCACACACACAGACACAGGTGCCAGTACTGACATGCATGCATGTACTGCTTCACGGGTGTGTTGTGGTTGATGGTGCCAGATGGCTATACAAGGCTATGTGATGGGTATACCTTGGCATCAGGCCATATGACAATGGTCTGCATTGTGGCTCTGGGGTGCAGTGTCTGGAGTTGCCCACACAGGTGGGTATTATATTCACCATCCAATCACCTGGGTGACTATTGCGTGTGGCCAATGCTGTGCATTGCTTGCTCTGTATGTGTTCCTTAGTCCATTATATGGACAGTGTCTGGGATGTGCACACCTCCCAGATGCATGCACAGTGACATGTGCAACTGTAGCTGGGGTGTCTGGCCCATGTTGTGTATACAGATCATTATCATTAGATGTACTAGTCCTGGCCTCGTGGCAGGAACTGTTCATGGACAACAGGTTGGCCCTGCACCTACATTGACAGCATGATACCGGTATTCCCTGGTGTCAGTGGCATCTGTCCATACAGAGCTTGTGTTTCCGGCATGTTATGTCCTTTGTGGGTCACATTTGATGGCACTACAGGTGTTGCAGTTGTCCAGTGGGGAACATGGGGGAGGTGAACTGTCGGCATGTACATGTCTATTGGACTGATGGACAGGGTCCCATGCCCTCTGTAGCCCACTGTAATCCTACCATGGTTACTATAAGTAGGCAATATGCAGGGTACTACCAATATAGTGGCTGTTGTCTAGGCAAGTGTGTGTGTGTGTTTGTGTGTGTGTGTGTATGTGTGTGTGTGTGTGTGTGTGTGTGTGTGTGTGTGTGTGTGTGTGTGTGTGTGTGTGTGTGTGTGTGTGTGTGGCATGGGTTGAGACTGTACCCTAGGTAATACAAGGGTTGCTAACATTGTTCAGCTGGCATTGATGTCACATTCAGGGGTATGGATTTGTACCACAACCTCTTGGCTATTTCACATCTGTTATCCCTGTAAGGTGGACATTGTGATATATACTTGGCCCACCATATAAGAAGTTTGCAAAACCCACTCCACATTGAGTCCAGTTGTTACACATTCACAACCACCACCACCACACAGGATACACATGACAAACACAAGCACACATCTGTCATTTCTGGGATTAGAACTCCTATCTAACTAGTATATTACACTATAGCACTATGCCATTATAGGACGCTTCACAGAGCTTAAAGGAGTTCTCCTTCCCCAAAGGTGTATTTCACAGTGAATGACATCAGCAGGATTGCCAACGTA
The DNA here is from genome assembly GCF_019279795.1 of Protopterus annectens. NCBI lineage: Eukaryota > Metazoa > Chordata > Ceratodontiformes > Protopteridae > Protopterus > Protopterus annectens. Next base: position 744,897,281 of record NC_056749.1, on the reverse strand, counting down.
GGGCATTTGAATTGTAATGAGTGTGACTATCCTAAAATGCATTGCTCCCTACACAAACATACACAAAACATCCACAATTGCCAAGTGTAGGGAGAGAACCCCTGCCAAAGTTCTATATCACACTACAGCATGATGCTGTTATAGGATGTACCACAGAGATTACTGGAGTTTTCCTTCCCCAAAGGTGTATTTCTCAGTGAAAGACATCAGAAGGATTGCCAAAGTAGGGCATTTGAATTGTAGTGAGTGTGACTACCCTAAAATGCATTACTCCCTACACAAACATAGAAACACACACAAAACATCCACAACTGCCATGTGTGGGGATAGAACCCCTACCAGAGTTCTATATCACACTACAGCACGATGCTGTTATAGGATGTACCATGGAGATTACTGGAGTTCTCCTTCCCCAAAGGTGTATTTCACAGTGAATGACATCAGCAGGATTGCCAAAGTAGGGCATTTGAATTGTAGTGAGTGTGACTAGCCTAAAATGCATTGTTCTCTATGCACACACACACACACACACACACACACACACACACACACACACACACACACACACACACACACTTGCCAATTCTGGGATTAGAACTCCTACATAACTAATTTATCACACTACAGCAGTATGCAGTTATAGGGCACGCTACAGAGATTATTGGGCTATAACATTCCCAGAGGTGTATTTCTAGGTGGATGACATCAGCAGCCTTGCCAAAGTAGAGCATTTGAGTTGTAGGTAGTGTAACTACCCTAAAAAGCATTGCACTCTACACAGACAGACTCACACACACACACACACACACACACACACACACACACACACACACACACACACACACACACACACACACACACACACACACACACACACACACACACACACACACACACACACACACACACACACACACACACACACACACACACACACAGAGTTACCATGTCTGGGATTGGAACACCTACCTAACTAGTTTATCACACTACAGCAGCACGCAGTTATGGGATGCACCACGAAGATTACTAGGCTACAGCTCTCCCAAAGGTGTATTTCACAGTAGATGACTTCAGCAGGCTTGACATAGTAGGGCTATGGGGAGGGCAGTGTGTGTGCATGGGCAATAACCTATTCATCTAGAGGTTGACACACCACATGTGAGCAGACACAGGGTCATATTTCACAGGTACATGTATACATATGCTAGATGACTACTTCCTTGTACAGTCATGTTGCACAGCTAGCACATGCACCACATAGTCTGTAATGCTGACAGATACCGGTGGCTAGTATCTATAGTGAGTGACATCTGAACCTCATGTGGTTGTGGCCCTTTGGCTGTGTGTTGGGTGGGACAGGCCTGGATGGCTCCTTGTCACAGTCACCCTCTTCCATACATCTATGTACGTCTACCTTTGGCTTATTATAGTGTGTTGTCCTTAGATATATGTCTGCATTCCTCTCCACTGTGTGTGCAAAGCATGTGTGGTGCATACTGAGGAGTGTCTGCACAAACATCTGCAACTGCCAGATATGTCTGGTCCACTGGTGTTTGCAGACATGGCCTTCATGTGTTTAAGTGTGTGAGCATGCCCGGTATGACCTTTCAGTATGTTGACTGACATTGCCTTCATTGCATGCCTAGTATGACCTTTCAGTATGTTGACTGACATTGCCTTCATTTCTCTAAGTGTGTGAGATTGCCCAGTATGCCTGTCTTTATTGAATGTGTGGATCAAGTCTAGGTAGTTTGTACTGCAGTGCTGACCTTTGTGTTGTACACCTACAGGTAGCATACTGTTTCTGCGGGGTATCCATCGATCATTTGGCATTGACTGTTACTACATTTCTACATAGGACAGGGGGACACACCTGATTATTTATACATTTCTACACAGGACTGGGGGAGCACACCTAACTGTTACTACATTTCTATGCATGATAGGGGGCACACCTGACTATTTCTACATTTCTACACAGGTTTGGGGGAACACACCTGACTGTTACTACATTTCTACGTAGGATGGGGGGCACACCTGACTTTCTACATTTCTACACAGGATTGGCGGGCACACCTGACTGTTATTACATTACTACATAGAATGGGGGGCCACACCTGACACTTGTAGACATTTGCTATGACTGTACTGGTATGTCAGGTACTCCATTTCATTCTGTATTCTTACCTATCATGCTGACTAGTGGCATACCAGTGTACTACAGATATTAGCTTTGATTTACCTACATATTAGTTTCTGACTTCCTACCCTTCAGAACTAATATCCCACTGCCTGACCTGCTGTAGTATGTCTGTGTAGCCCTTGGGGGGAGGTTACCCATAGGCATCATTCAGAGGCCATAGCACAGCCTTTGCTTGTGTTTGTCTACACATGTCCTGCTGGCTATGATTGTTGTTGGGTATGTGACCCCCCCTGACTGGCACGTGTGAATAACTTACCTTGTGGGTGTCCCAGTAATGAGGGTGGTGTACCAGGGCTGCATATGTTGGATGCACATAGTACACTCCCTAGACATGGTTGAGCACAGGTACTGTAATGTTTGGCATCCCTTTTACTGTATGTGAGAGTCAGAGAGAGAGGTGTTATTCCCTGGGTCCTTCCTGTGTCAGTGTATGTGCTATGCATTGCCTCTTTGCCAAGGCCAGGGCATACTGGGCGCACCTCCTTCTGCCTACTGGGACAGGCTCAGGTTGTTCCTCCTCCGAGTCACTCTGTGCCTGTGCAGGCCTTGGCATTGATGAGGGGCTGTGTGGCCCTGCCCCATGCTGTTCCTGCTGCAGCTGTTTCCACAGGATCACATTGTGTAGCATGGCGCATACAAGGACAATTTGGGTACATGTAGCTGGTAAGTAGTGCAAGGCTCCACTGGATGTGTCCAGGCACCGGAACTGTGTCTTGAGCATCCCAAACACATGCTCTACTATAATTCTGGTCTGTGTGTGTGCTCATTTTGGAGTTCTTGTTCAGGTGTGTGTGCATTTCTGATGGGTGTCATCAGCCAAGGCTCCAGTGAGTATCCAGCATCCCCCACTAGGTGACTGTGAGGGATGTCCTGATTGGCAAATCTCTGGTACAGCTGTATCAGATGCCAGATGTGGGAATCGTGATAGCTTCCAGGGCAGCCAGCACACAAATTCATTATTATGTCTAGGGCATCACACACGACCTGGCAGTTGATGGAGGGGCAGCCCTTGCAGTTGATGTAGACCCTACCCCACTCACCGGGTGATGCGATGATACATATATATACATGCAGTCTATAGCACCCACTACCTCAGGGTATTCTGCTATTTGGTGGAACAGTTACATATTGCTGGCCAACGCTTTACGGGTGTTGGGGAAATATACGTGCTCACCGACATGTGCTGACATGGCATCCAAGAATTGGTGGAGTACCCTGGATGCTGATGCCTGTGAGATCCCCATCATGTCCCCAGTTGGCCTTTGGCTGGTACCTCTAGCTAGTATTCTTAGGCCTACACATACCTTGGTATCCACTGAGATGGGTTCTACTCTGTTAGTTCTGTGTGAAGCGTGGCCGGCACAACTCAACAATTTGCTGTAGGAGGTCCCTATCCACACTATAGCGCTCCACTATCTCCAGCTCATGTAGCCCCTGGTAGGTTTCCCTGGGTCTGTACACTCTTTTCTGTCTCCTCACTGTGGGTTGGTCAACAGCATTCACATCCTCACCACCCTCAGCCTCTTCCACAAGTTGTTGTATGATAGCTATTGCAGCCCCTATCATTTTGCTGTTGTGAGTGTTAAAAGTTCCCCACTTGTTTACACCAGTGGTGTAGAGTGTGGGAAAAACAGAGAGGAAGGTGTTTGCATAGTTTATAGTAGTGTTCTGTGCTGGGCTAATCTGCTGTATGTGTAATTGGCTGATTCTGATATATTTCACCTGACAGCTATGCTAGTTCTCCTAGATTACCTTCCTACTGCTATTTTCCCTTCCCATTGCCTTCCTGTTTAAGCCCAGGGGCGCACCGTGCAAACAGAGTGCTCAAATGTGCACAGAGCTAATATTTCCTGGTTCAACTTTTGTTTTAAACCTTTAAAACCTGGTGCACGGCACGCACACCCGCTTAGGCAATGTACAGTGTGCTAGGCAGAGTCAAATACACCTCCTTGCTTAGCTGTGCTTAGCTAGGAGCAAACTTGAGCCACAGGGCTCCAATTCACTTACATTATGCCAGACACACACCCCCATGATGTCAGCTAACTCCTAGGCTTGCACCAAGGTATTCCTACTCTTACACTGTTGGGACCTGACTAGCATGCTGGGGAAAACTGAGATTCACCATCATTCCCCTCATTTGCATAGATCAGCTAAAAAAAATAAAAGTTGATTTTCTTATTTTTTATGTTGTTTTCAATGCAAGCGGCCTTATACTTGACCATTGGTATGCTTCCTGACTGATATGCAGCCTTTATTTGGAGCTGACATGGCTCCATTTTGGATTTTTCAGAAATGTACTCAGTTACTGAGTACATTTCTGTAGATTGCACTAGTCCTGCACGGCCAGTTGCAAGCTTCCTGGATCATAAATTCTCCTCATTGATTTCTCCTGCAAATGGGGTGATTTGCATACAGGGGCTTAGTCCATGCAGGACTAGTGCAGGAGCACTTGCGCATGCCCCTGCAGGCTGTTTCTGGATCGCACAGCAGACATATTGCCTGCTAGAGTTCCTGTACTGATCCTGCATGCCATGCAAGGCATACAGAATCCGGGGGATTGTCTTCATATCATTTTTTACAATTTCCAGTATTCTCTCTTGCGCATTATATACTTTATCCAATGAATCTCTCAATTCTGTCACAACACTGTTGTTCTCTTTAATTATTTTAATTAAATATTGTATAATTTCTTCCTTTTTCTTGCAAAAATATCTTTGCTTATATAATAGATATTGTATTTTTCTTATAGAATTCATATAAGTTTTGTTCATTCATAATACATTTTTAATAATTCCTTTCCAATCAATGGCATCATTATTTACCTTCTTATATTAATAACTTTTCCATATTTTTTTTGTCTTTTTCCCATGGCATTAACATTTTTTATACTTCTGTTACTTAACCACCATTTTGACCAATCCTTATAGAGTTTTCTCATCCCCACGTGTTCTTGCCACAATTGAAACTTTTCTTCCTTACCTATGTTATCTCATTTTACCTCATTTATTCTTTTTAATCCCTGCTCTATTTTTATGTGCTCAAAACTTCCTTTTATTTCAATCCAAATTGCCCTATGATCTGAAAATCCTGTCAACAAAATGCCTTCTTCCACAATTAATAAACTTTCTAATGCAAAATACATACCCCCGGATTCTCAAAAGCTTGCATGGAGTGCAAGATGAGTGCAGGAGCCCACGCAGGCAATATGTCTGCCGTGGGATCCAGGAACAGCCGGCAGGGCCGTGCACGAGAGCTCCAGCACTAATTCTGCACGGACTAAGCCCTGGTATGCAAATCACCTCATTTGCTGGAGAAATCCATGCAAATGAGGTGAATTTGCAATCCAGGAAGCTTGCAATGGTTCGTGCAAGACTAGTGCAATCTGCAGATATGTATTCGGTTAGTAACCGAGTACATTTCTGCTAAATCAAAAATAGAGCCATGACAGCTCCAAATAAAGGCTGCATATCACTGAGCAAGCATGCCAATGGCCAGGTAGAAGGCCATTGGCATTGCAAACAATAAAATAAATGAAAAAAACAACTTATATTTATTTTTCGCCGATCTCGGCTGTTTAAGCATAGGGCAGTGGTGTGCAAACAGGCTTGGGGGGAAATAAGAAAATAAACTTAAAATGGGCATTCTAACTAAAATCAGTATTCTGCTATGCAAATCAATGGCAGATCAGAAGACAACCTGGCCAGTGAGTAGTGGTTGCTAAAGGGGGAGGCTCAGTGTGGGACATGCAGCCATGCATCAGCAGGCAATCCTATGCAAATGAGGGGAACAATAGTGAATCCCAGTTTTCCCCAGCATGTGAGACAGGTCCCATCAGTGTAAGAGTATGTATAGCTGGGTGCAATACTAGGATATAGGTGACATCATTGGGGGGGTGTTGTGCATACTGTAAGTGGATTGGAGTCCAGTGGCTCTGGATTGCTCCTGGCTGAGCACAGCTAAGCTAGGTGTGTGTCTAAACCTGCCTAGCACTCTTTAAAAAGTGTAAGCAGGTGTGTGTGCCACGCACCAAGTTTAACAGGAAGAAAAAATAAGTTAAACCAGGAACTAGCAGCTCTGTGCACATTTGAGCACTCTATTTGCGTGGTACACCACCGGGCTTAAACAGGAAGGCAATGTGAGGGGAAAACAGCAGTAGGAAGTTAACCACGGAGAACTAGCTTAGCTGACAGGTGAAATGTATCAGAAGCAGCCAATCACATAGGCAGCAGACCAGCCCAGCCCGGCACACCACTATAAACAATGCAAACACCTTTCCTCCTTGTTATTCCCAATAACTCTGCACCACTGTTGTATACAAAAGGGAAAATTTTACAAAACGAAAGCAAGAGAAATAATGTTAGGGGCTGCGTTTGCTATCATAAACCAGCATGTGCAAGAGGCTGAGGGTGGTGAGGATGTGAATGCTGCTGAGCAACCCAGAGGGAGGAGACAGAGAAGAGTGTACAGACCCAGGGTAACCTACCATGTGCTACATGAGCTAGAGAAAATGGAGCGCTATAGGGTGGACAGGGACCTCCTACAGCAAATTGTTGAGATGTGCCAGCCACGCCTCACACACAGAACTAACAGAGGGGAACCCATCCCAGTGGATACCAAAGTATGTGTAGGCCTATGAATACTAGCTACAGGCACTTTCCACAGGCCAACTGGGGATATGATGGGGATATCACAGGCATCAGCATCCAGGGTACTCTACCAGTTCCTGGATGCCATGTCAGCACATGTTGGTGAGCACGTATATTTCCCCATCGCCCGTGAGGTGTTGGCCAGCAATATGCATCTCTTCTATCAAATAGCAGAATACCTTGAGGTAGTGGGTGCAAAAGACTGCACTTACATATGCATCAAATCACCACCCGGTGAGTGGGGTAGGGTCTACATCAACCGCAATTGCTTCCCCTCTATCAACTGCCAGGTTGTGTGTGATGCCCAGGGCATAATAATGAATGTGTGTGCTGGCTGCCCTGGAAGCTACCACGATTCCCACATCTGGCATCTGATGCAGCTGTACCACAGATTTGCCAGTGGGGACATCCCACATGGTCACCTAGTGGGGGATGCTGGATACGCACTGGAGCCATGGCCGATGACACCCATCAGAAATGCACACACACCCAAACAAGAACTCCATAATGAGGCACATGTACAAAAATGAATCATAATAGAGCATGTGTTTGGGATGCTCAAGTCATTGTTCCAGTGTCTGGACACATCTGGTGGAGCCTTGCAGTACTCACCAACTACATGTCCCCAAATTGTCCTTGTATGTGCCATGCTACACAATATGATCCTGCGAAAACAGCTGCAGCAGGAACAGCATGGGGCAGGGCTACACAGCCCCCCACCATTGCCAAAGCCTGCACAGGCACAGAGTGACTCAGAGGAGGAACAACCTGAGCCTAGCCCAGTAGGCAGAAGGAGGCATGCCCAGTATGCCCTGGCCTTGTCAAAGAGGCAACGCATAGCACATGCACTGACACAGTAGGGACCCAGGGAATGTCACCTCTCTCCGACTCACACAAACAGTAAAAGGGATGCCAAACATGACACTACCTGTGCTCAACCATGTATAGGGAGTGTACTCTGTGCATCCAACATAGGCAGCCCTGCAGCACCACCCTCAATATTGGGACACCTGCGAGGTAAGTTACTCACACATGCCAGTTGGAGGGGGTCACATACCCAACAACTGTGACAGGCAGCAGGATAGGTGTATACAAGCACCAACGAATGCTGTACTATGGCATCTGAATGAGCCCTATGTGTAATCCCTCCAGGCCTACACAGACAGACTGCAGCAGGCCAGGCAGTTGGATGTAAGATGTGAAGGCTGGGAAGTCAGAAACTAATATGTAGGCAGTGAAAGCAAGGATCTGTAGTACACTGGTATGGCTTTAGCCAGCACGATAGGTAAGACTACATACTGAAATGGAGTACCTGACATACCAGTACAGTCCTAGCAAATGTTTAAAAGTGTCAGGTGCACCCCCCCCATCCTGTGTACACTTATAGTAACTGTCAGGTGTGCCCCCCCACTCCTGTGTAGAAATGTAGAAACAGTCAGGTGTCCGCCCCCTCACTATGCAGAAATGTAGCAAGAGTACATGCCAAATGACTGATGGATACCCTGCAGACACAGCATGCTACCTGTCTGTGCACAATACAAAGGTCAGCAACACAGTACAAACAACTTGGACTTGATCCACACATGCAATACAGATGGCCATACTGGGCATGCTCACACACATAGAGGAATGAAGGCAATGTCAGTCAACATACTGAAAGGTCATACTGGGCATGCTCACACACATAAACACATGAATGCCATGTCTGCAAACACCAGTGGACCAGACATATCTGGCAGTCGCAGTTCTTAGTGCAGACACATGTCAGTATGCACCACTCCTGCCTTGCACACACAGTGGATAGGAATACAGACATATATGTAAGGACAACACACTATAATAAGCCAAAGGTAGACAGACATAGATGTGTGGAAGAGGGTCATCATGACAAGGACCTATCCGGGACTGTCTCACTCAGCACACAGCCAAAGGGACACAAACACATGAGGTGCAGATGTCACTCACTGCAGATACTAGCCATCAGCATCTGTCAGCATGACAGACTATGTGGTGTTCGTGCCAGCTGTTCAACATGGCTGTACAAGGAAGTAGTCATCTAGTAGCTGTATACACGTACCTGTGACATATGACCCCGTGGATGCCTGCATGTGGCATGTCAACCCCTACATGAATGGATTATGGCCCATGCACACACCACCCTCCCCATAATAGTATTATGATAAGCCTGCTGAGGTCATCCAATGTGAAATACACCTTTGTGAGAGCTGTAGCACAGGAATCTCCATGCTGCATCCCATAACTGCATACTGCTGTAGTGATAAACTAGTTAGGTAGTAGTTCAAACCCCAGACTTGGCAACTGTATGAGTGTATGTTTGTGTGTCTGTCTTTCTCTGCCTGTATAGAAAGCAATGCTTTTTAGGATACTCACGCTCTGTACAATTCATATACTGAACTTTGGCAAGGTGGCTAATGTCACTCACCTAGAAATACACCTCTGGGAAAGTCATAGTCCAGTAATCTCCGTACCTTGTCCTGTCACTGCATATTGCTGTAGTGTGATAAAGTAGTTAGGTAGGTGTTCTAACCCCAGACTTGCCAAGTGGTTGTGAGTGAATCAGTGTGTGTGTGTGTGTGTGTGTGTGTGTGTGTGTGTGTGTGTGTGTGTGTGTGTGTGTCTGACTGAGTAGAGAGCAATGTATTTAGGCTACTCACGCTCTGTACAATTCATATACTTAACTTTGGCAAGGCTGCTGATGTCACTCCCCTAGAAATACACATCTGAGAAAACCATAGTCCAGTAATCTCTGTAGCATGTCCTGTAACTACATACTGCTGTAGTGTGATAAAAAAGTTAGATAGGTATTCCAACCCCAGACCTGGCAACTGTGTGTGTGCATCTGACTGCATAGAGAGCAATGCTTTTTAGGCTACTCACACTCCGTACAATTCATATACTCCACTGTGGCAGGCCTGCTGATGTCACTCACATATAAATACACCTTTGGGAAAATCACACCCAGTAATCTCCTTAGTGTGTCCTGTAACTATGTACTGCTATAGTATGATAAAGTAGTTAGATAGGTGTTCTAACCCCAGACCTGGCAACTGTGTGTGAATCTGTGTGTGTGTGCCTGACTGAGTAGAGAACAATGCTTTTTAGGCTACTCACACTCCATACCATTCATATACTCAACTTTGGCATGACTGCTGATGTCACACACCTAGAAATACACCTCTGGGAAACTCAGTGCCCAGTAATCTCTGTAGTACATCCTGTAACTGCATACTGCTGTAGTGTGATAAAGCAGTTAGCTAGGTGTTCTAACCCCAGACTTGGCAACTGTGTGTTTGTGTGTGTGTCTGAGTAGAGAGCAATGCTATTTAGGCTACTCATACTTTGTACAATTCATATACTCAACCTTGGCAAGGCTGCTGATGTCACTCACCTAGACATACACCTCTGGGAAGATTGTAGCCCAGTAATCTCCATAGCATGTCCTGTAACCATGTAGTGTGTTTTAGAACTGTGGTAGGGTTCAATCTCCACCCATGGCAGTTCTGGATTTTTTGTGTGTGTTTCAATGTGTGTGTGTATGGAGTAATGCATTTTAGGCTACTCACTCGTAGTATATTTCAAATGCCCTACTGTGGCAATCTTGCTGATATCATTCATTGTGAAATACAACTTTGGGGAGATAGTTCATCACTAATCCCTGTGGTGCGACCTATAATTGCTCCATGCTGTAGTGTAATCTAGGCCTTGGTCAGGGGTTGGATACCCACACATGTCAGTTGTGGATGGTTTGTGTGTGTCTCACTGTCTGTGTTGTCAGCAATGCATTTTAAGCTTGTCACTTGCAGTACAGTTGAAATGCCCTACTTTGGTAATCCTGCTGATGTCATTCATTGTGAAATATACCTTTGGTGAAGGACTTCTGTAATAATCCCTGTGATGCATCCTATAACAGCTCCATGCCGTTGTGTGATGTAGACCTCGGTAAGGGGTTCTATACCCACCCATGTCAGTGGTGGATGTCTGTGTAGGGAGCAATGCATTTTAGGCTAGTCACTCGCAGTACAATTGAAATGCCCTACTTTGGTAACCCTGCTGATGTCATACATTGTGAAATACACCTTTGGGGAAGAAGTACTTCAGTAATGTCCGTGGCATGTACTATAACTGTGTAGTGCTGTAGTGTAATAAACTAGTTAGGTAGGGGTGCTACTCCCAGACATGACAGGTGTGTGTGTGTGTGTGTGTGTGTGTGTGTGTGTGTGTGTGTGTGTGTGTGTGTGTGTGTGTGTGTGTGTGTGTAACTTGTGTCCTGTGTAGAGGTGGCTATGAGTCTGTGATACCGGTAGTCAATGTGGAGGGGGTTTTGCTCAGTTCTTTTATGGTGGCCCTACTATATATCACCATGTCAACCATACAGGGGTTACAGGTGTAAATTAGCTGAGAGGCTGGGGTGCAAAGCCATACCCAGACATGTGACATCAAGGCCAGCCAATCACAGTTAGCAACCCACTATTACCCAGAGCACACACACACATGCCTAGGCAACAGCCAATATGTGGGTAGTATACTGCATATTGGCCACTGATAGTAACTCTGCAGTGATAGCAGTGGGCTATAGAGGGCATGTCACCATGCCCATCTGTCCAACATGCACGTACATGCAGACAGTGCACCTCCACCATGTTCCCAAATGGACAACTGCACCACCAGTGGTGCCTTCAAATGTGACACCCAATGGACATGCCATGCCTGATAACATGCCCTGTATGGACAGATGACACTGACATCAGGGAATGCTGTTAGCTTACTATCAATGTAGGTGCAGGGTAAACCTGCTGCCCATTACCAGTTCCTGTCACAGGTGGGCAAGACTGGCACATCCGATCATAATCTGTATACACAACATGGGCCAGACTCCCCAGGTACAGTTCCACATGTCACTGTACATGCATGTGGGAGGTGTGCGCATCCCAGACACCAATCATGTCATGGAGTAAAGAACATATACATGGCAAGTGATGCACAGCATTCGCCACACACAATGGTCACTCAGGTGACTGGATAGGGGATGCAATACCCACCTGTGTGGGCAAATGCAAAAACTACAGGCCTGAGACACAATGCAGACCATTGTTATGTGGCCTGATGCCAAGGTATACCCATCCCCTACTCTTGTACAGCCTGCTGGCACAGTTGACCACCAGACACCTGTGCAGACATGCACCCATGCATGTCAGAACTGGCACCCTGTGTGTTTGTGTGTGTGTTGTATGGTGCATCTGACCACATCCACACTCACTACAGCCCCCCCAGGGCATACTGAAGCATGCTGTTTGATGTCTGACACCTCATCATACTCTATGCCCATATGACTTCCTTATGATCCATGTGGTGCATGTGATACTGCACATCGATGTGTTGTGGCAATTCCACTAGTGATGAGTTGCACTCCTGACCCTGCCAAGTGTGTCAATGTGTGTGTGTCCCTGTGTGAGTGTGCATGTGTTGACACGGAAGGCTGTTCATGCAGACAGACACGTGTATGTCACCTACCATATATCTACTGTATCCCTGTTGCTGATGTCACTCACCATCACATATATGCTCTGAGTGCTCCACAGCAGATAATCCATGTGGCGCATCCAATAACTGCATTGAACTGTGATAGCACTACATAGTTGTTGGGGGTTTGATACCCTGTGCTGGTAGGTGTGTGACACAAACATGCTTCTGTTTTACTCTACCACCCCTCCCTGACATGTATTTGCCTCTGTCTGTCTCCCCCACTCCCTCTCTGGTGGATTGGAGACCCACACCTGCTATGCTTAGGCAGCAGCATGTGTATTTTAAGTGATGCTCATGACCAGCTGATGGCCTCTGCATGAATTGCAGCCCTCCCCTAGCTGATTGCATGTGGAACAGCTGTCTTAACAGTCCCATAGCCAGTTGCATGGAAACACACTCCAATACCTAGGAACAGCATGATAGTGTTGGCCCTTTTCATTCACTGTGAGCAGGAACTCAATCTGCTGTTTGGCAAACAGCATCTCAGATGAATTGGGTAACAACATATACTGTGGAAAGAGGGCAAAAAAACAGGAGGGGGATGTGCCTGACCTGACTACAGACTGTAAGTCCTGCTATACTGCATGTGGAGTAATGTTGGTTTAACAGTGTCTGTCTGGATATGTCTGTCGTACACGTCGCAATACCTGCCATGTCAGTTCCATGTATATGAGGGATCCCCATCTGCAGGGTCATCCACAGACTGGGCAGTGTTGTGCCTTTGGTTTCATGTGTCAGCCATGGTGCAACTATCTGTGGAATGCAGAAGGTAGTGTAAGGACTGCAGTCAGTAGATGGTGACAGCCGGGAGAGTTAATGACGTCATATCCGTCATAGGACATATGGTGCAACAAATCCTGTTACGACAGTATATGTATGAAGGTATTACAGCAACATGTCAATATTGGCGCTGTGTTTGTGCCTCCAGCCACAACTCTGCCAACCTTTGTACATATGTCATGCAGTAGGGGGTGCATATGTTCTGTACACCATAGTCATTCACAGCATATCTGATAATAAGCCAGTGAGATAGACTGCTACACATGTTATGTATAGTAAGGGTTATATTTGAGGACATATCCAGTTCATTCTGTGGTTGCATGTACAGTACTGAGGTATGTGTAAGTCTGGTAACAGTTGACAGTGTGTGTATAGTGAATATATACCTTGACCTGTATTGAGACTGTGGTAGATGTCATTCTTCCTGGTCCTGTTCTATCTAATGTTACATGCTGCTCCACTGTATGTCACCCTATCAGCTTACATGTTTGTAGGAGCGAACACACACATGTCCCATACCACAGGCAGGCATTGGACCACACTGTCTAGCGGTCCAATATATGTAGGGGTGTTGTGTGTGGCTCATATGAGAATGGTGTAGGTCAGATAGTCCATATACTGTAATAGTACGCTAGCTTACCATATGTGACTGTGGCTGTGTTCACATTGGTTGTGATTATGCACTTTCACACAGGTGTCTGTTATTCTGTGATGTGACATGCCTGTAGAGCCTGCTTTCTATGCAGGTACATGTGTATTCCCACATGGGAGATGTAGCCCAGTGTTGAGTCAGTCTGCCTGTAGCTTGCACTGTGCTTTGTAATCTGCTACATGCTTAGCAGATTACTGTACTTATCCAGTGAGATGTCATGTCCAGATACTTGCCAGATGTACTTCTGCCAGGCCACCATGACAGTCATGTATGTCAGACAAAGCAGTGAGATGCTGTTCAGATGTATGTCACTAACTAGTGGATAGTATGTGGCCATGGCACCTCTGTACCAGTGGTTATTATGTGTTAGGACAGACAGGGGTGTATGAATGCATAACCTATGGGGGTAAATGTATACCAGTATTTACATGGTATACCCATCTACATGGCTGTTAGCATCCCAGACTACCCAACCATACCGAATTACTCGGTATTTACCGAGTTTTGGGGTCCAAATGAAGGGGTGCCACGATTCCTGATTGGCACCCCTTCATTTCCGATTTTTTTGCTTTATTTTTTTTTTTTTAAAAATCGCGCTGTCGGGGCTGACGTCATCACGTGCGTGATGACGTCAGTGCCGTCAGGGCTAACAGCCAGTCGGAATTGAGCTCAAGAACTCACGTCATTATTTCTGACTGTCTGCGAGCGGGAATACAGCAGTAAGCAACGGTTGCTTCATCCGGGCAACCCTAATGGATTATGGGCCTGGCAGTAATGTTTGTTTTATTTTTTATGAGCTGGCTGCAAGCAGGAACTAGGAATACAGGCAGCAACAACGAGAATTATGAGGGAGTCGCAGCAGTACTATCGGTTTGGTTTTATATTTCCAAATTCCAAGCGGTAAGCAGCAGGCAGCGCGAGTGGATAAAAGTGGGACGGATAAAGCACCCGGTTAAGGTAAGATTGAAACAAAGGTGTGTCTGTGTGTGTGTGTACAAATGCACAAATATACATAAATATTTCTGTATTGTACTGACTACTGATATTCATTTGAGAGTATAGTGTGTTCATATAATGTGTTTGTGTTCACACTATAGTCTCAAACGAATATCAGGACAATGCAGAAATATTTATGTATTTGCTTTTTCACTTGATGGCCTTGATAGTGCAGCTAAGTAGATGTTAGAGGAAATGGCAATTGGCTTTACTTGTGGAAACTAAGCAACCTTGAGAAGGTTGCTGATGTGGTTGTTAGGGAGTGTTTGAAGTCTTGTGCAGTGGAATGAAACTTTGGGCTGTGTTATTAAGCTATTTTTTGTACTCAAGAATTTGATTCTACTGTGTGGCTCTGAGTGGGTTGCTTAGTTAGACAATGCTGTGGGGCTTTTGGGGGGTAGAATAGTATCCTCTGTGGTCTCTTCAACTGCATATCAGATTTTTTTGTATTAAGAGTTGAGAGCTATGGTGAGAAGTGAGAGCACAATTTATATTCCCCCATTAGTGGCTTTGTTGTTTATCCAGGTTTTTTGTGCTAAGAGTTTGAGAGAGCTATAGTGAGAAGTGAGAAGTGAGAACTGAATTCACTAAATGATAGCCATTAAGTTTCAGTCTTCCTATTTTTCAAGCTGCTGATTTAACACACTGGTATGTTGCACTGACTGTAGTTTATAGGGTTCTGGTTTCAAGACTTGTCAGTAACATGTATGGTGATAGCACAAAATTTTATTCTAGCAACTTTCCAAAATTATACAAGCAATGTTTAAAATGTGTCCCTGGTTTTTGACCCTTTGCCCCCCACCACCAAAAAAAACTTTATTTGAAAATAAGTGCAAGAAGCTGTGCAAGATGCCTATGGCTTACACTACTGTTATGTTTATAGTTTGGGAGTGGAAGTAGACTTTTATGATAGAAATGTTCTGAATTGGGCAGTTTTGTAATTACTGGTTCATGCATTTTTTTCATTGCCTACAGTACAGCCTACTGGAAAAATATTCATTCAAACAAGAAATTTAAAATGCACTAACAAGTGTGTGCTGTATTATACAAGGAATATAACTTAGTCAGGAAGGTGTATCAAAGAAAAGAACACATGTATGTTTCTTCTTTTGTGTGCAACGGATCAATGATTTGCAAACAGCCCAAAGGTAATCTTTATCCACCACTGGCCTGATGCATTTTCTTTGTATGTTGTGGTGTGGGTTTCAGTGCTGTTTCACTGAAAGTGAGTTTCAAGGGCAGAGAAGTTTTAATGCCAAGTCTCTTTTCATTGTGAGACAGTATTGCTTTGTTTATCAAATGTCTGTCAGTGTTTGTGCATTGATGTGCTGCAAAATGTAAATATAAAATCCAAATAATCATTGATTGTAGACGTAAAGCAGTATGCACACAATAGTGCTTATGGTAAATGGGGCGAAATAGCCAGGTAATAGGACATTGGAATCTGGTGCCATATTTTGTTTGAATTGTTCTTCAATTTGCATTTGAAAGCTGGTATCCCAAAATTCCATCAGAGTGGGTGGGGTTACATAATTATGTATGCAAATTAGATGTTAATTAGCGTACAGATTTGTACCTATTTTTCATGGGCCTTGTCCAGATTTTTGATGTTTCCAGGTTGAGAGGTATGTAGCATCCACATCAGCAGACCTGGTCCACATGTCTTGCATGAAGGACTTTTGTGTATACCCCTGAACTGGCCAGCTTGTGTCAGACTGTCCACATATATTGGGCATATCGCAGCTGTAGTCCACAGGGTTGTTACTGTGCTAGCAGTGGTACTGTACTATGATGACCTTAGGATGTCTGTCAGTAGACAATGGTGCACATGTTCACAGCAGATGTGGCCTCCCACACACACCATGTCTGTGAAGACGATCCCTATTACAGTAGCAATAGTCTACAAATATACCTGCATTACATACATGACATCCCCTTGCACTGAGAGGTTGGGACTATTGGGCCTGAGGTAGGGCTCCACTCAATGTGCAAGACATATGGCAAACAAATATGTATATATCATTATACATATATCCATATAGATATGTACTCATATACATATCTTGCTTACTGTATGACAACAGTTTTACACATATGTGCCTGTGTTCCAGACTCAGACCTCCACCTACATACCTGGCTTTGCACATGTGACAAGCTGTCAGTGTCATGCTGTCATTCCTGCCATCCCTCCACTGCTGTTGTGTCCCCCACAAATACTGGAGGGTTATGGCCATATATGTGTGGGCTTCACCTACACAATACATGTGTGCCCTAATGCACTGCAGAGAGCAGTGTACGTAACCGTAGTATATGGCCCAGTAGTAGTGAGTGTAGGGGGGTGCACCATGACTAACCTAGGCTGTTAAAACATGTGTGGGTATCTGGAGTAAGCTGCCTTAAGGTATCCGGATGTACATTACCATACAGTCCACTGTGGATAAATGCAGGCCTACTGCCTCCTGCCGTACGGAATGTTCTGTTTGTCAGTGTGATTGTGATGGTGTCAGTTATGCCTTGTTATGTAACAGATACATCCCATTGTGTCCTCTGGGGTCTTTACCCCCTAGGGATTGTGTACAGAGTATAGATAGAGGCTGCTGACCTATACATCTGCATTACATACTGTTGATTATCTGGTATGCTGTGGGCCAGTCTGTCATTACTATTGTACTACTAGAAGGCCTCGGCCTGGACAGGAACATATGTCAACCTTTCCAGACTACTGTCTCAGTATAACTGTTTCACAGTTGCATTACACTGTTCATATGGATGTCAGTCTCTAAACGGCTATATGACATGGCATATACAACTGTCATAGTACACAAATATAGCTTTTGCATTAATTTATGGGCACCTGTGTGTGGTGTTATACCCTTTGATATCTCTGTGGATATGTGTTGCAGGCTATTAATGTCATTCGTATGGGTTGCTCATACAGTCTCCAGTTGGTAAGGTGGTGACTGTAGGAAAACTGGCTGCTCAATATTGTGTGCACATACTACATATGTATCTTACTGTACATATCTCTTTGTGTGTATGTGTACTTACATATATACTTCAAGTGTTCACACAAACACCAATAAAGATGCCTCCGGAATCCACCAATAAGTGCCAGCACCGACAACAAAGTCGCTTTTGAAGAAAATTCTCAATTTAATGAACACGGATACGGACTAATACAACAAACAAACAAAAGAATAAAATATTCCACAGAGTTAAGCGCTTTCAACCATTAAAATTGGTCTTCATCAGAACTAAAGTTTCCAATTAATCAGCTGTTTAAAAAACTTCTATGGCGCCAAAAAATTCTCCATTTCTTAAAGGTCTATACCTCTTAAAAATACAGCTTTCACATTATTATGAATGAAATAGTAAACAAAACTTATTACAAATATAATGATTACAATAAATACATGAAATAAAAAATTTGTATATATTGTTATATTATTATATATGTGTATTATGTTCATCATAAATCCTTGTACATTGAATCATATCACAGGCTACTGAATACATACAGGTTTAAGGGAGAATATATAATACGACAGAAATACCATTAACTGTCTTAAGAAATATTGTAATAAGAATGAATTTATTTCATCTAAATGTATAGATGAATATAATACTTTATAGAAATTTTCTTAAAAAAGTATAATAATTATATATATTTTTAAAATGTAAATTATATAAATAATAAATAATAGATGTATAAAATGTATTATTAAAATATAAAATATATTTCTACATGTTTAAAAACAGACTTTTTTTAAAAATCAAACTTTTTTTAAGAAATGTATGTAATGAATTAAATGATAGTATTGTTCATAAGTTTTTTGTCTTCACAATGATACTAAAGATTTTATCGAAATAGATTCATTTAGTCCAGGGGGAGTGGTGGCCCCCCAAACATCTCCAACGCCCAAGTGAGAACTGCTCTCTCCAAAGCAAAAAACACAGCATCCATGGGACCTGATGGTGTCCCCGGCTGTGTGCTCCACGAACTCAACGAGGAATTAAACCCACAGCTAGGACAGCTGTTTAATCATAGTCTTACCTCTGGATACGTACCCAGGGAGTGGCGCACTGCAACTGTGGTCCCACTTCACAAAGGCGGTGCCTCCACCACCCTGAAATTACCGCCCATTAGCTTGACAAGCCTTATCTGCAAAGCCATGGAGAGGATCATAATGGACCTCATAAATAAAGACATAGGGAATTTGCAGACTTTGGATCCATCCCAGTTTGGCTTTGTCAAAGGCAGATCATGCCTTCTAAACTTGGTTGACTTTTTCAAACAGTCACCAAAGCCATTGATGAGGAAAGGCAGTCCATACAGCCTACCTCGATCTGGCGAAGGCCTTCGATACAATACCCCACTGGTATCATTGAAAAACTCATCAGCTTAAATGTTAACCCATATATCACAAGATGGGTTGCAAACTGGCTGAGTGACAGAACCCACAGGGTCAGAGTTGCTGGCGCCATGTCAGACTCAAAGCCTGTCACAAGTGGTGTACCACAGGGCTCAGTCCTGGGCCCACTCTTGTTTGGCATCTACTTTTCCAAGTACAAGCAAACACAGGAGGGTTATGGCTGACAAAGTTTGCAGATGACTGCAAACTGGGCCATAGTAGAAAACACATCTGACACAGATATCCTTCAGAAGGGTCTCACAGAAACGGATAACTGGTGCCAGAGCCATGGCCTAAAGTTAAATGCCAAAAATGCATAGTCATACCCTTCGGGAAAACAAGGTTACCCCTAGCTACCAAATAGGTGGAAATCCACTGAGCACAGAAGAAGTTATCAGGGACCTGGGGACCCAGGTTGATAGTAGTCTGTCATTCGACACCCATGTAGCTAAAGTAGTTAGGAAGACCTTCTACATTGCCCACCTTATCATGAAGGGATTCTCATCTAGATCAAGGGAGGTCATACTCTCCTATACTCATCACTCATCAGACCAATGATTGAGTACAATGCCCCATTCGAATGTATCTGACCCGACACTTGCAGCAGCTGGAGAGGCCACAAAGTTCCTCACCAAAAGGATAAAGGGTCTCAAACATCTGTCCTATGCTGCCCGACTGAAAGAACTCCAGCTCTATTCAGTCGCCACCGCTTGCTCAGAGGTGACCTTTGCCTAACATACAAGGCCATGTCAAACCCAGATTTGATGAATATGCTTCACCTCAAAAATCTAGATCCATCAGAGCCACAAGGCGGAGACTTAAACCTCGACACGACTATTAATAGGACGTGCTGGAGGGATAGATTCATCACCCAAAGACTCCCTATGCTGCGGAATAAAATCCCGGTATATGTGAGGCAGAGCACCTCGCTGGCCTTGTTCAAGAGAAATCTTGACCAATGGATGGGAGATCGTAGATATACCCCAGGGATTACCTCAGTGTCACTGCTCGACAGAGGCACAGCAAAATAATGGGTATAGTTCCCCATACTAAAGGGGTGGCGTAAGCCACAAAACTATGGGCTAGGCTTGTAAATGCCCTCAGGCAGATAGCCTAGTATGAACCTATGAACCTATGAACCTATAAACATATTTGCCACCAAGTCTCTCTATAAGCCAGTACACTTTTAAAGTCCCCTCCTCTTGGATCTATGTCTATAATGTCAAGAATATTAAATTTGAATTGATGGTCACCACCTTTCGCATCTATATGTCTATATAATGCGTTATTCTTATCTTTTGTCTTAATACAATAGGTGTGGTCATATATTCATTTTTTAAAACATCTTTCTGTCCTTCCAACATAAAAACTTGGACATTTGTCACATCTTGCAATGTATACTACCATTTTTGTATTACAATTCCCTTGTTTACATTTTCTTAATACCAGCAGTGAATATTTAAAGTTTACATATTCTTATAATAATTTAGGCTTACCATATTTGGATACTCATACTTATTATGATGAGGGTAAAGTACATTCAAAAATACATAGAAAAAGTACTTTTTCCAACAATTACCTGGCTTATACTCCCCCTGGACTAAATGAATCTATTTCGATAAAATCTTTAGTATCATTGTGAAGACAAAAAACTTATGAACAATACTATCAGTTAATTCATTACATACATTTCTTAAAAAAGGTTTGATTTTTAAAAAAAGTCTGTTTTAAACATGTAGAAATATATTTTATATTTTTAATAATACATTTTATACATCTATTATTTATTATTTATATAATTTATATTTTAAAAATATATATAATTATTATACTTTTTTAAGAAAATTTCTATATAGTATTATATTCATCTATACATTTCGATGAAATAAATTCATTCTTATTACAATATTTCTTAAGACATTTAATGGTATTTCTGTCGTATTATATATTCTCCCTTAAACCTGTATATATTCAGTAGCCTGTGATATGATTCAATGTACAAGGATTTATGATGAGCATAATACACATATATAATAATATAACAATATATACAAAGTTTTTATTTCATGTATTTATTGTAATCATTATATTTGTAATAAGGTTTGTTTACTATTTCATTCATAATAATGTAAACGCTGTATTTTTAAGAGGTATAGACCTTTAAGAAACGGAGAATTTTTTGGCGCCATAGAAGTTATTTAAACAGCTGATTAATTGGAAACTTTAATTCTGATGAAGACGAGTTTTAATGGTTGAAAGCGCTTAACTCTGTGGAATATTTTATTGTCTTGTTTGTTGTATTAGTCCATATCCGTGTTCATTAAATTGAGAATTTTCTTCAAAAGCGACTTTGTTGTCGGTGCTGGCACTTATTGGTGGATATGTGTGTGTGTGTGTGTGTGTGTGTGTGTGCCTGTATCTGCATATATCTGTCTGTGTATATGTATCCTAGGGATGGCCATGTCATGTGTGGTCCTGGTTATGGGATCTGCAACACTTGTTACTGTATTACAGGGGGGGTGTGCTTGGCTGGGGGGGTATACCTATTCGTACCAGATGTATATTGTGTGGGGCCTCTCAACACTATTAATGTTACATGAGGACATATATGTTTTTGTTATATCCCCATTGTTATCACCAGATGTCTGTCCATATACACCTATATACATACATGTATATATCTGCTGAGATATAAATGACCTGCTGTATATATTTACACATGCAGATGTAGACATATATATCCATAGATGCAGGCATTTGCATGTATATATGTTCATATATATTTATATATGTACATATTCTTATACATAGATATATATATATATATATATATATATATATATATATATATATATATATATATATATACACACAGATATAAATATGTTGTACCTGTTTAGACATTAATATATTTACTCACACACATACATCTATATGTTGCAATACATTCTCTGTACGGTTGAATGACTGGGCTGAATGATTTGTTTGTGAAAACATTAGGGTTATGTATATCTGCCTATTTGCCATGGCTTAGTGGTAAATCACTTTGTGTATGGTGTGCAGGGTCCATGGTACGAGCCTTGCAGTGGCAGTTTATTTTGTTGTTGGCCACAACACTCCCGCTTAACCCCATGCTAATCTCTTTAAAAGGAAAGAAAAAAGGGATGACAGGAAAGTGGTGAAAAGGGGCACAAAGACAGTAAGACAGCATGGGAAATAGCTAGGCATGTGCAGGAAGAGTGTAGGAAAGGTCCATAGCTGTCCATTAATGCTACAGCAACAGCTGTGCATATACACTGAATTTGGAGGTAGATTTGGACCCTCAAATCCCTGGGAGAGGGGTGAGGACAACATAAATTCATTGTGATGCCAGTTAGACCAGATTACATGTGTCCAGTGGACACATGTGAGAAACGGACAGCCATGTATGGGGCGAGATTGTTTCATCGGAACAGATTGCCCTTCCAGGTGGGAGTGGGATGTTGGGGAAGGGTTGTAGGTATATTTGGGGAGGGAGGTTGGGTAGGTTGACAGACATGACACATATGACGCATACAGGGGCAGTATATGACACATGTGGGGGGTAAACACCTTGATGGGGAGGGGTGTTGGGATATCGGAAGCCAACAAGCCCCCTAGTGGTAACAGTGGGACTGAGGTCCCCACCCGTGGGCAGTCACCATGGTGTCATCACAGTGCCATACTCTTGTGAAATATGACTGCAGACCATCCTCCTGATGACACATGTACACCTAAAACACAAATGGATAACATTATGGAGATAATCAGTGTTACTGACAGCTGAAATGCATCATAGCTGCATGGCTACACTACCTGACATGTATGCATTACACATTACCCCTGACAACATCTTACACTGCAGTACATTGCAGCACTCTTTAACAGTCACCATGTGTATCAGAACCATACTAGCCTGTCCCTGCATCAATGTTATGGATGACAGGGATGTGGCACAGGTATCATATGCACAGGGTGTGTTGCTGGTTTGTCAGAGGCCGAGGGTAGTCCATACATGTGTTACCATGTTTGTGGTTGAGGGGTTTGGTTCATTGACTGGGGCATGGTGATGTGGTGTGTGTCAGGTATGGGGTCACTCTAGGTGTGGTTGCATAGTGTGTGGGTATGCATGCACACAGTCCTGCCATGTGGCTGCCATATAGAGGTGTTGTTTGACAGCTGCAGACCATAACTGGCAGGGTGTGCAGTTCAATGCCTCCGGCCACGGACATGCTGACTATGCCTGCCAGGGGTTCCATGGGCACGTGCAGGTACAGACCTTGAGGTGCTACTCTCCCCTGATGATGACATGTGTCCACTGGAACCATGTCCTGCCTGGGAAGGGCCAGGACCACGTGCATGAGGCCTGCTGTGGTGTGGTGTGGACAGCACCCCCAGTGGTGTGCTGGGGCTGGTACTGCCACTACGGTAGTGGCTTGGTGTCCTGGCACGTCCACATTTACCACCAGCTGCTGGTGTTTCTGGCCTATGTCCACAAGGCCATTACACCACTCCCCACCACATGTTCAAGCACAGACATTCCATGGTCTAGGAGGTCCACCATCTAACCCCACCATCTATCCATGACCTCAGTATGTTCACGGAGGGCAGTAGCAATGTCATGGAGGGTGCCACTTACAAATGATAAAGCAGCCCTCTGCAGCCTCAGGCCCTGTCTGGTGTATGTCCATACATGACTGTGCCTCCATTATGGCCTGAAACATGTTCTTGGTGGTACCAGTTGTGGTGCCTCTGCAAGGAGCATGATGACCAGTGGCCCTCCCACAAGCACCACAGTACATTTGTACACAATACATTGACAAATATGTTCAGGTATAGATATATATATATATATATATATATATATATATATATATATATATATATATATATATATATATATATATATATATATATATATATATATATATATATATATATATATATATATATATATATATATATATATATATATATCCCAATATATATTATATATATATATATATATATATATATATATATATATATATATATATATATATAATATATATATATATATATATATATATATATATATATATATATATATATATATATATATATATATATATATATATATATATATATATATATATATATATATATATATATATATACCTGAACATATTTGTCAATGTATAGAAGTGTGTGGATCTGAACCATTGTGATGTGTACCCCTTCCACATTGTACATTCCCTACAGTAGAATGACTTTTCTGCATGATATGTTACAGATATTGCCCTGGCATGTACAGGTGAATTGGTTTACTGTGAAAGCATTGTGGCTGTGTTGTGGAGGGTCCTGTAGCCAAGAACTGCATGTGCTGGGTATTGGATTGCACAACATATCCGTTAGGGCTGTGGGGGGTAACATAACACTAATTACCAGGTATCCCTCATTTCAGCCCCCACCCCCATTAACAGTGCATATGCTATACACAGTTCTATCTGTGTATGTGTGTATATATATATATGGATCTATCTTACAACGTCGACAAGTCAAAATGCCGAAAACGAAATCACCGACACCACATAACCGACATTTCACAAACACGAAACCTCACATGCCCGACACACCATAATCCCGACAAGCAACAAACAAAACAAATCCCCGGTCCAAAAAGCACACACACAACACAAGCACACCAAAATCCTTACAAACCAACACTAAACCTCACATACACAACTACCTACAACCTTAACCCAAACCCTAACCCTAAGGTCCGCCACTATCGCACACTCACCTAACCCAGCCCTAACCCTAACTCACTTAACCCGCCCCTAACCCACAAACTATCACAGTCGCACACTTACCTAGCCCGCGCCCTAACCCTAACTCACTTAACCCGTCCCCAACCCACAAACTATCACAGTCGCACACTTACCTAGCCCGCGTCCTAACCCTAACTCACTTAACCCGCCCCTAACCCACAAACTATCACAGTCGCACACTTACCTAGCCCGCGCCCTAACCCTAACTCACTTAACCCGCCCCTAACCCACAAACTATCACAGTCGCACACTTACCTTACTCGCACCCTAACGTCCGTCACTACCGCATACATCCACAGCCTTTTCCCATGTCGATGTTCTCAGCGTCGGGGTTTTGATCCGTCGGTCTTCTCCGTTTTCGATCTTCTGGCGACGGTGTTCTCGCTGTCGGCGTTCTGACTTGTCGACGTAGTCAGATAGAACCATATATATATATATATATATATATATATATATATATATATATTCTTTTTATATATATATATATATTTTTATATATATATATATATATATATATATATATATATATATATATATATATTTATATACATATAGCTGTCTGTCTACATTTCCAGATATATATCTGTCCATATGTCCATGCATGTTCAGATCATATTTTTGGCCTGTACCTTATTCTCTTGGCAATCGGCATGGATGATCACAGGGCTGTAGTCAGTAACTAGTGCCAACACTTTTGTTTTTCTGACTTCATCTCCTTCAAGATATGTGTTCTAATACATACCACTGTGTGACTAGCAACATTTTAGGTGTCTTAGAGCAGTATTTGACATATATCCCTACTTGTACCCACATTTTGGCGCACAAAACCTGCCCAAGCATCAGGGACATCCAAAGCATAAACGCAAGCAAACCCCACCCCCCAACATAACCCAAATGACACATAGCCCACAAACTCAGTGTGCCACTCAACCACAGCCCATAAGGCATAACAACGTACCCAACACTCTAGTCATAGGTGACTCTATAGTCAGGCACAGTGATGTTCCACTCAGTGATGTTCCACTCACTAGACAAAACAAGGAGAAAGTTACTGTTAGCTGCCTGTCAGGTGCCAGGATCTGCCACATAACGCATGCACTCAGGTCACTCCACAATAAGTACAAATATGACACTGTCATTGTCCATGTTGGTGTGAATGACCTGAGACGTACCTCCCTGGACTACATGAAAAGAGACATGGAGGAGCTCTCCGATCTTGTATCCCAGGCAGGTATGACCCTAACCCTGAGTAGCATCCTGCCATCACCCAGAATGATACCACAGTACAAGGACAAAATGATTGACTTCAACAATTGGCTATGCTTCTGGTGTCATTCTAAGTGGATCCAGTATTTGTCTGCCTGGGATGACATGATCGACAATCCACGATGCTTTGCCAGAGATGGCCTGCACCTGTCGCCCTTAGGATTCCGGATACTGGCTAAGACTCTTGCCACCCCTATAGTGCCTTTTTTAGGCAAGGTTCAAATGACAAATTCACCACCGTAACTGGTACAAGCAAGCAAAATCTGAGGGTAATGCTACTCAATGCTAGAAGTCTAAACCTCAAAATGCACTCACTCGAGGCACTCCTTAAAATGGAGAACACTGACATCTGTGCAGTGACAGAGACCTGGTTCAAAGCTCCAGAGAGCACCCCTGCATTACCAGGCTTCAATTCATACCACACCTTTCGGCCACCTAACCCAGAAAGAAACACTAAAGGCGGAGGCGTGTCCATATTCATTAAGGATATCCACACCTCCAGGCTAGATGCACAGCATAATGCATCCGAGATTATCCAAGTGCAACTAACTCTGGGTAAGACCGCAATCCAAATTGTAGCTTGCTACAGACCCCCCACCATACCCCAGGATTCACACTCCTCATTTCTTGATACACTGGAAAGTATTAGGGTACAACCCAACACCCTAATAATGGGCGATTTCAACTACCCCACCATTAACTGGGAAAACTACTCATGTACCAACTCTTTTGCTCAACATTTTCTAGAATTCATAAATTCCAATGCCTTGGATCAGCTTATTCACACCCCCACCAGGGGCAGCAATATCCTAGACCTGGTCATCACCAACGTGGGAAACCGGTGTTCCACACCAGAGGTCAATTCCTCGTTGGTCAGATCCAACCACAAGCTAATCAGCCTAGACATCCACATCCCACCCCCAGCCCCATTTAGGGAAACCATCATAAAAAAACTTCTCAAAAGCCAACTTCACACTTCTTAAGACAGAAGTGGCAAACTTCATGACACCCATGCAGATGGGCAATAGAGGTATGACTGCCGAATCCTACACAAATGCACTTTATAAGCACTTACATGAGTGCATGGATCATGCTATCCCTAATAAAATCAAGATGTTGTCCTGCAAAAAAAGAAAGCCAATCTGTTGGTCCTCTGCCATAAACAAACTCTACAACGGAAGAAAGAAACTGTTGCAAAAAAGAGTAAAATCCCATGATTGGTGGAACTCCCTGCTCAACCTCAATAAGAAGCTGAGATCCCTCATAAAATCCTCCAAAGCTAGTTATGAAAACAAAATTGCCACTGACTCTAAAAACAACCACAAAGCATTTTGCAGCTATGTCAAGAATCTAAATGGGAACACTCAGATCTGCTCTGAGTTACAGCATAATGGCACTAAATATACAGAACCAACTGATATTGCCAACATCCTAGCAGATAGGTTCAGTGCTATAATCACGGCTGCAAAGGTAAAAAACACACTCTCCAAAGCCAAGAACACAGCATCCATGGGACCCGATAATATCCCAGGCTGTGTTCTACATGAACTACAGAATGAACTGGCACGCTACCAAAGTACCATGTTCAATCATAGCCTCACCTCAGGCTTTGTACCCACTGAATGGTGCACCGTGACAGTTATCCCACTCCACAAAGGGGGAGCCACGACGGACCCTGGGAACTACCGCCCCATTAGCCTGATGAGCCTGGTCTGCAAGGCCATGGAACTTATCATCATGGAACTCATAAACAAAGATATTAGTAATCTCCAAACTCTTGACCCTACTCAGTTTGGATTTGTAAAAGACAGATCATGTCTCCTTAACCTGATTGACTTCTCTGAAGCAGTCACCAAAGCCATAGATGATGGTAAAATGGTTCACACAGCTTATCTAGATCTCGCCAAGGCTTTCAACACCATCCCCCACTCTGGAATTATAGATAAGCTCACTAAACTAGGTATAAATCCCTATGTCATAAGATGGGTTGCCAACTGGCTCATGGACAGAACCCACACTGTGAATGTAGCGGATTCCAAATCCGACATCAGACCAGTGACAAGTGGAGTACCACAGGGTTCAGTCCTGGGTCCTCTCCTGTTTGGTATCTACTTCTCTGAACTGCAGGCCAACACAGAAGGTCTTTGGCTAACAAAGTTTGCAGATGACTGCAAACTAGGAGCCATAATCGAAATTCCTAACGATGTGGACAAACTACAAAAGGGCCTCACTGAGACAGATACCTGGTGTCAAAGCCATGGCCTGAAGCTCAATGCCAAAAAGTGTATTGTCATCCCTTTGGTTAAAAACTCTGTACCCATGAACTACCACATAGCTGGTAGTCTACTTAATGCCAAAAATGTGATGAGACCTTGGGACACAGGTGGACAGTAGTCTCTCCTTTGATAATCACATCGCCGCAGTGGTCAGGAAATCCTTCTACGTGGCTCATCTCATCACAAAAGGATTCTCATCCAGAAAAAAAAAGGTCATTGTTCCCCTCTACTCATCACTCATTAGACCCATTATAGAGTACAACGCCCCTTTTGGTATGTACCTCACAAAACATCTACAATAACTGGAAAGTCCACAGAAATACCTCACAAAGAGGATCACTGGCCTCAAACAGATGCCCTATGCAGACCATCACAAAAAACTACAGCTTTACTCCATCGCATATCGCCTACTCAGGGGCGATCTCTGCCTAACATACAAAGCTATGTCAAACCCAGAGCTGTTGGACATGCTCCACTTAAATAAATCCCAATCCCTCCGAGCTACACGCTCTAGGGACCTTAACCTTGTCACCACAATAAACAGAACATGCTGGAGGGATAGATTCCTGTCCCAGAGACTTCCCATATTCTGGAACAGACTACCTATCTATGTCAAACAGAGCTCCTCATTAGCACTCTTCAAGAAAAATCTTGATGATTGGATGGGAAATGGGAAATTCACCCTGGGGATCACTTCTGTGGCTCTGCTCGACAGGGGCATAGGAAAATAATTTTCTTGGTTGGCGAAAGCCAGGGTACATTTTTTGGCTAGGCTTGTATGGGCCCTAGGGCTGATAGCCTAGTACCTACCTATGAACCTATGAACCTATGAACTTTGTCCATACTTCTTGCATTAACAGGTTGTATGGTATGATATTACTACATTTCCTGTACTGTTGACTGATTGTGCTGGATGATGTGTTTGTGAAAACATCAGGTTATGTATATCTGCCATGGTTTAGTGGTGGATCACTTTGATTAGGGAGTGCAGGGTCCTGGGTCCGATTCTTGGAGAGGCAGTTCATTTTGTTGCTAGGCAGAACAAGGGACATTGGCTACAGAGTGATTAAGGCACTTTTAAGCAGTCATCAGCAGATTTGCATGGGTTTGGATGATGGTAAGCACTGCTAACCTCCACTTATGGTTTTGTACAGTCAGTTAGCTTCTAATTTCTCAACCTGTGTAGGCATAGCTTGCCCCCATGCAAACCTGTGCAAACCCACTTACTGCTGATTAAAAGAGCTAACTGCCACTTACCCCCATGCTAATTTCTTTAAAAGAAAAGAAAAAGGGGTTGATAGGAAAGTGGTGAAAAACAGACACAAAGAGGGAAAGACAGTAGGGAAAATAGCTAGGCATGTGTACGAAGGGTATAGGAAACACCCATAGCTGCCCATTCCTACTGCAGCAACAGCTGTGCATATACACTATATTTGCAGGTACATTTGGACCCTCAAATCCCTGTGGGAGGGGTGAGGGCAGCATATATTAATTGTGATTCCAATTAGACCAGACGACATGTGTCTAGTGGACATGTGTGCAAAATGGACAGCTATGTATGGGGTGAGATTTTTTTGTGGGAACAGATTGCCCTTTTTTTATTTTTCAGGTGAGAGTGGGATGTTGGGGAGGGGTAGTAGGTATATATTTGGGGAGGCAGGTTGGGTAGGTTAACAGACAAGACACACAAGATGCATACAGGGCCAGTATATGACACATGCGGGGGGTAAACACCTTGGATGGGGAGGGGTGTTTGGAAGTCACAAGCACATGAGCCCCCAACTGGAAACAGTGGGACCCACCCATGGACAGTCACCACTGCATCTTCATGGCCCCAAAAGTGGCTGTGCTGGGGCTGTGTAATGGCAGGCTCACCCTCTAATAGCACCACTCATCCCTCAAGCTGGTAAAGCTGCTCTCGATGCTCCAGATCAAGCTCCCTATGCACCACGGCCTGGACCTGTTGACAGGTAACAGGTAACCCTCTGCACCCACTCCGGGGGGGGGGCTGAGCCCCATCCCCTGCAGCAGTTCCTCCCAAAGGTGGCACAGGGCCCATGGAGGAGGAGGTCCCAGCCTGAGCCTCAGATGTGCGGGTGCCCAGTGCCATGGCCAGCTGAGGTGGGACATGTGGGTCCAGTGGGACCGTCCTTCCCATACGAGCCTGTGTTGTCACCGGTTTATGGCAGATATGGGTTAGTAATAGTAGTCAACAGCATTCGGGATTAGTTATAACAGCATGCATAGGTATTCCATTAACCCGACACACCAGATTTAACACAGTTGCAGATCAAGCAGAACACATGCATATATGGAACAACAGCGGCCATTACAAGAGCATGCAGGTTTCATTGATGGCAACAGGCCACCTATATGGGTGTATTTTAACATGGTACATGCATAGAAACAAATGTGAATATGTAGAAACCATTAGAACATATGCCCCAACAAATGTTTGGAGTGTCCAAATACCAGTTGAGGAGTGTCATTGGGTTATTTTGCACATATGGTAGGGGTGAGAAAGAGTTCAACTAACAACAAATATATCCTTGTAGTTTTCACAACATTCTTAGTCACTGCAGTGATCTTTCCCTTACAAGTATTATTACACTACCCAATAGCCTTATATTGTACACTGGTATGTTTATATATTATTATATATATATATCACCTGTGTCTTACATACAAGCATGACAAGATGCAGGTGTTAATGCAACATATGTTGAGTATTGCTGTCATACACTTTGGGTGAGGTGCTAGAATGACAGGTTTGTTTTCATATACATTCTATGACTATGTACACGTTTGACTTTCAGTTATATGTCAATAACAGCTGCCTACATTTCTGGGTTCCTCACACTGCTTTTTCAGGGGAATAGGGTACCAGGCTGGTGATATGGGCTATTTATCTGGACATGTTGGACAGACTGGAACAGTTGTGGGGTATGAATATGCATACAACTGTCTATCTGAACATTCTAGCAAATTCTGTACAGTTGTTGGGTGTCAATATACATACAGCTTTCTATCTGAATATTGTAACAAAATCTGTACAGTTGTGGGGTATGATTATGCATACAACTTACTAGCACTCCCGGGATTCAAACCCCTACTGTGTGTGACAACAAAGTTATAGTTAACATCACAGTACACTGTGCCACCAGGGAATTGATGTGAAGATTTCTACTGTTTTCTAAGTCTCCCTCACTTGTACAATATGACTGACCTCTTGGCACTTCCAACATTGTTACACACAACTTCATATACATTTTATCTGCATACCACAGTGTGGGTTTTGTTTGTCTTTTCGGCTTTTTCCCGGTAAGGTATCGCCACAGTGGAACTCCGGTCCACTAATGATTGGCAGTAGATTTTTACGAAACGCCGAGGTGCCAGCTCGACGCCCAACCTTCAACGAAGGTACGCCCATTTACACATGCATGTCTTTTGAATGCTACCCAACCACGGGGAGGACATGCAGACTCCACACAGAAGGCACTCCCAAGGCACACCGAGAATCAAACGGGAGAACATCTTGCTGTGAGGTAACAATGCTAACACCATACCACCGCGGCTATTAGACACTGCTTAATACAACAGCACTATTTATAGTATGCAACAGATCAACTACATATGAAAGAAGAGTACACAGAAGCACTCCAGGGGTTATACCTTTATTCACAGAATATTACACATTTATTCCTAATGGTACGGCACTTTCTAAGGTTCTTATATTTATTTGTTATGACAGTACATGCAGAGAAATACTATAGTAAATCCAAAGAAAATCCTAACCTGACTCGCTATGCAGCCTTTCTAACCTAGCATCATGGGCTTGCTGGTTCACAGCCCACTCATCTGCAGCTTTCAGAGGAATACAGTGATATTTAGCCATACCTATCAATAGTATACGCAAGCTAGGCAATTCCTAACTACTTAATGGAATGAGTACTTACTCAGTACTGGGGCATTAGCCATTTGCCGAGACTCCTGGATCCACAGTTCCAGTACATCCCCCCTCTGCCGCTTCAGGTCAGCATGATGGTGCCTGACCTGCTCACCAGTCCGGGGGATACCTGTGGTACTGGTGAGGTCACGGGCGAGACTGTCCCAGGCCTCCTTTTTATACTGCGAGCCCTGGTACTGGCCCCGCAGTAGTCTCTCCTCATGGTGTTTTACCAGGAGCCATACCGTGAGTTTTGACTCCAGAATGCCCCAGCGCTGCGCTCTAAAATGAGTGCCTTCACCCACATCAGCCATTCTGCCTGCAGTAGAAAGCTACAACCACTTATGGCACATATTCCTGCCTGTGTGGTTTATATACGGCCAACTACCCGCACTTTTCTGTGATTGGCCGGGTTTGAAGAGGCTAAGCTATGGGCACACCTGCTTACCTAATGTTGGCAGTATTTATAGTTATATTTATATTTATATAAATTAGCATTACTTAATAGTTAATTTGCACTATATTTGCCTTTTGGCAGCGATTTATTCATCATTACAGGTTTTATATGTGTCTGGTATCTGTGATTCATGTGTACATACACTGTATAGGGACCTGGGGACTTCTACACTTTATTACAATAACACCTCACATCTATGCTTACTGCAGTACTCCAGTTCACATATTTATGTTATGTAGCAAATTATACCACTTCACATTGTACATAGATTCAGTTCACATCTTTGGTTTGATTTACCTGTGGTGAGGATTAGTTTGCTGATACCTCATTCATCTGCATTGCTATGATGGTTTAGTGGTTGACTACAGTGACTATAATATACAGGGTCCTGAGTTCAAGTCTTGCAGAGACAGTTTATTTTGTTACTAGGCAGAACACTTGGGTTTGCACAGGTTTTTGTGATGGTAAACACTGCTAACCTCTGGTTACAGTTTCTTAAACCAGTTAGCTTCTACTTTGCTTAATCTGTGTAGGCAATGCTTACCACCACCCACACAGGCATACTCATGCTTGCTGCCGCATACCCCCATGCTACTTCATGTACATGTCGGATTTATACATGCTTAAGTCAGGTTTACATGTCAGGTATGACTGTTCACGAAGGTCAGTGTAAGGTTAAGTGGAATTCCAGTTTAGCATTTCTGGTTAGGCTACACTCAGGTATTTGGGTTAGGTTTAGTTATGCCATACCTGTGTTGTAGAGTGGATGTGAATAGTGGAGGTGTAGGCAGGTAGGTAAGTGGTGTTATTGGGCCACACAGTGGGGCTGGTAATAGAGGACATGTCCAGGGTTGTGCAGGATGGCTGACGGAAAGGTCCACAGCTGGCCATTTCTTCTACAGCAACAGCTGTGTATATACCCTGCATTTGGGGGTAGGTCTGGGCAGTCACACCCCTGGGTGAGGGTGAGCACAGCAACATAGCTCTCAACCAATTGGAAAAATATCTCAACAGAATCAGGGACAACTCATCAAATAATCAGGGACAATCAGGGAATTTTCTAAATATTTGTAGTATTAACTTGAAACATTTGCAGAATAAGAGAATGTGGGTTAATATAAGTTTTCTGACGTGAAACATCTATAACTCTGAATTACTATCATTATTTATTAAGGGCAATTCACCACCTTTTCTTCAGCACTCACCAGTTTTCAGGAGGATTAAGAAGGACAGACCTAATATCGGAGTCTATATCAGGGACAGTTGAGAGGTCTGGACAGCAATAATACCTTGTGATGCCAATTAGTTCGGCTTACATGCCAACAGTGGGGTGTTGCAACCAAGTGTTCTTTGGTGTCCTTTAGTGGGTTTGCAACAACTCATCTGGTTATACCGTCCTTTGCTATGTAAACTAGACTTTGCTGCAGTGGGACTCGTACCAGGCATGGCTGCTCGTTATGTGTCGGCTCTGCCCAATGCACAGCTTTGCTTACATCCCTGGGGTGGTCCACATAGAACGACTACAGCCAACACCTGCACAGCTAGGCCCATAATTTCATACCCATAGTTCCCAAACTGCACATCCTCTTCGGCACTCTTCCTTACTCTGGGTGCAGGTCGGGTTTGGCCACATCAGTACACACTACCCACTCCCCACCTCTCGGGACCCATCACATATGTTGTCACGCCCCATGGATGATCAAGCTTCCCCTACCTTGTAGACTGAGAACATGCGTGGCCTGCCTTTGGACATCTGTATAATGGCTGGAAACCCAAAAATCATAGAATTTTTGGGGTGTCACACAAGGGACATTCATGTCTTTGTTTCAAGATTAGACTTGGCAGGTCTCTCCAACTGGTAGTATCCTGCCTGTAGTCTGGGAAGTAGTGGTGTGTTTACTTTTATTGTGTGTTTGTATGTTTCAATGGTATAGCTGGGGGGGGTTGATGCTACATGTTACCCATTTGTTGAGTGGACCCCTCACCCCCATTGGCACAGCCTGTGAACATATGTAATTCTTAACTACTGCGTCATATCCTAGCTGTATATATACATATATATATATATATATATATATATATATATATATATATATATATATATATATGTATATATATATATATATATATATATATATTTGTTTGTATTTTCAGCTTTTCCCGGTTAGGGGTTCGCCACAGCAGAACTCCAGTCTGCTAATGATAGGCAGTTGATTTTTTTGGTGCCAAGTTGCCAGCTTGATGCCCAACCTTCAGCAAAGGCACACCCATTCATGCATGGCTGTGAGGCAACAACGCTAC
The DNA here is from genome assembly GCF_019279795.1 of Protopterus annectens. Classification (NCBI taxonomy): domain Eukaryota; kingdom Metazoa; phylum Chordata; order Ceratodontiformes; family Protopteridae; genus Protopterus; species Protopterus annectens. The sequence goes on along the minus strand of NC_056749.1, from coordinate 744,861,974 downwards.
CACTGTACCACACACACACACACACACACACACACACACACACACACACACACACACACACACACACACACACACACACACACACACACACTCACACACACACACACACACATACACACACACACATATATATATCTGTCTATGTATGTATACATTTGTACTACAGAGAGGTAGTGATATATCTTCATGTAGATATGGGTATGTATATATATATATATATATATATATATATATATATATATATATATATATTTATACACACACTTAACTCTACATATTTACATCTACATCTGGTTATTCCGTTCTTTGCCATGTAAAATAGACTCATAGCGGGAGTGGCTGCTCGTTGGGCCGCGCCTCTGCCCAATGAACACTATTGCTTACATCCCTGGGGCTGTCCGTATAGACCCACTCCAGCAAACACCTGCATGCCTCGACCCATAATTACCTGCCCATAGTTCCCCCACTTGCACCTCCTCTACAGCACTCATCCTTACTTTGGGTGCAGGTTGGGTCTAAACTCACCACTACACACTGCCCACTCTCCACTTCACAGGACCCATCTCGTACGCTGTCTCAACCCATGGGTCATCAGGCTTTCCCACCCTTGTTGTATGGGTATGTACACACCCCACCTTGATAGGTTGTCGCACGGGCTTCCTCTTATAACAAGACAATTTTTGGGGTGTCCCACAAGGGACGTTCCTGTCTCTGTTCCAAGATTAGAATTCTCAGGTCTACTGTGCCCCCCCCCCCGGTTGTATCCTGCCTGTGGTCTGGGGAGCAATGGATTGTTTGCATTTTCTTTGTGGGTTTGTTTGTATGTTTCCCCTGTCAGGCTACGTGTTACACATTTCTTGCTTAGGCCCCTCTCCTCCACTGGCATGGCCTGTGAACATATGTCATTCTTAAGTGCTGTATCTTATCATAGTTATATATCTGTGTATATCTACACACACACACACACACACACACACACACACACACACACACACACACACACACACATATATATATAGATATATGTATATACATATGTATATGTATATGCATACACACACAAACACACACACATATATATATATATATATATATATATATATATATATATATATATATATATATATATATATATATATATATATATATATATATATATATATATTGCTGTATATATATCTAACGACATGTGGATGTATGGGTGTCTGCATATGTATATATGTATTTGTGGGTACTTTTTTGGACTTAACAGTTTTCTACGAGTGCTGGTGATCGTTTTAGCAGTTCGTATTTATTTATATGTCTATCTATGTATATATACATTTGTACTACAGAGAGGGGGAGGTATATATCTATATAGTTATGGGTATTCATATAAACACATATACCTCTAATTCTTTAGCTACATATCCGGTAATGTTGACTTTTATTGCTGGATACTGTGTTTCATGTGCATACTGACCAACTTTGTGTGCCCCGTATGCTTGCGATACCTACGACTGACTCCGTTAGTGTACACAGAGTCACACGTGACACCGGCTATTGGATACCATGTGCTTAAGGCACTTTCAAGCAGTTGTGAGCTAGTTTTCACAGAGGTTAGCACTGGTGACGTCCGGTCACAGTGTGTTACATGCAGTTAGCATCTCCTTTGTTTGATCTGTGTTGGCGGTGCTTCACCCAGCCCAAACGCACTTGCACATGCTTACTAGTGCTTACATATGCTTACTACTGCTTATCTGTGCTTACGACTGCTTACTGCTGACTTATTCATTATGGTACTAACTCTTCAAATGTGCATTTTATGCAGTACTCCAGTTCACATTATATGTTATTTAGTAGGTTATACAGTATTAAAATGTAAATAAATGTTCGTATACAGATTACACATGGAAAATGGTATGTGCAGTAGTGGGACTTGAGCCGGGAATGCCTCCTCTTTAGGCGGGTCCTCTGACCACTATGCTATTGCTGTGCTGCTTCATTTGCTATATCTTCCTTGTTATCCTCTTCAGTCTTTTATGCTGCTTTAACCATAGCTAAGTGATGGCCACACCCACGTCCCTATGGTTAGCTGCACTTGGTGTTTTAGAAGTAAATACAGGGTTTACTTCTTTTTATTTTTATGTCCTGTTGCTGTTGTACACATGGGGGACTGTTGGTGGGGATATACGGACACCTATGAGCAGTCTCGCTCATTTATTTACATTTTCTGCTATTCTACTTTACAGGTGCATGTTTATTCTGAGGGCTCTGCTCTCAGACACGCCCCCTGCACTCGTCCATGCCCTATGTAGGATTAGGAGGTCAGGCAGCATGCCTTCATTAATATGCTTGGCGTGCTGCCATCCTCCTCCTAAACTGCCGCTTCTGTGCAGCACTAGACTTGTCCTGCATGGGAGATTGGTGAATCCGGGGGATAGTCTATCTCAGTTCTCTATTCACTTCTTTTATAAGTCCATATACTTTGATTCCAAATCCTTACTTGCACAAACTTGCATGCTAACTTAACATCACCCGCTTTCTTTTTCTGCATTCTCAGGTTACAGTTAAAATATCCTGCTATGATAATTTCCATATTAATTATAACCTATTGAATGATATTATTAAATATCGATTTCTCTCTTTTTTTAGACACATAAGCATAAATAGACATAATTCTAATTACTTGAGCTCTCCATCTTATATCAACAACTGTAGTGCTGTTATAACAAAAGTAATACCTAACACGTTTGTTGTGTCTCTGTATAAGATAAGAATTCCAGAACAAGTCTCCTTCCCAAAATTCCATATAAAATTTTCCCCACTATATTTCTGTTTGACATCTTTCTATATGTAATAAAAACATGACATCTTCTAAGATACTTATATCACATTCTAGTTTTTTACACCATTCCAAAATTCATGTTCTTCTTTCTAATGTCTTTAAACTGTTAATATTAAGGGCTAAAACTTTACAATAGTTTTTGTTTAATACAATATATACATTCATCTTTTCCTTTTTTTCTTTTTAAAATCCTTCTATATCCTTACCCTTTACCAATAGAATCTCTTTTTTGTTTAACCGTATTCCATTTAACATCATCACTATCACTTAACCATGACTTTTCTTTTTCAGTATTTTCTGTATTTAAATCTTCCTTTGTTTTAGCTTTTTGTATTATGTGTTCCCTATTGGTAACATTAATATATTTGTTTTTGCATTTCTACTGTCTCTAATTCATTTTTTATAACTTTACCCTCTTTGCCTTGCTACGTTACTTCTTCCATCATCTCTAATTCTACGTCATTTCCTTTTTCTTCACATCCCCCCTTAGTGTCCCACTTTATTACATTTATATCATTTTGGTTGACAGTTCCTTGCTTCATGTACTATTTCCCCACATGCAAAGCATCTTCTTTTCGCACATTTATTAATTAAAAGATTAGCTTTTCCACACAAGAAACACAATTTTGGCTGTCCCCAATATCTAACCATGCCTCTGTCGCCTTCAACATTAATAATACTTGAAATATGCACACTACTGCCTTTCTCAAATTTAAAAATGGCATTGCAATATCCCAAGCCCCAGTTCATAAACTCCTATTATCATACACTTTTGATACATTTAATACATCTTTACAAAACTTCAATAAATTATTTTTAAAGTCTCTTTTTCAACCAGTCCTAAACTGAATGTAAATTTTCTTCTTTGTTTCCCTATAAAATGATTTAAGTATATACAGGTTCCACAGTGAGCAGTTTTTCTTTTTCTCATATTCCTTTAGGTTTTTTTCCATTATCTGACTAGTCTCAAAAATAATACCACAAAAAAGTATCTTTATTAATAATAAATAAGCACTCTTACCTCATTTGGTTTAATTCCCAATGTCTTAATTACTTCATTCCATACCTTATTTCTGTCCCACTCTAAATCCTCTTTCTCCTCAATCCGTACATTAAAAAGTCTTTTTCTTTAATTTTATTTGTTTGTATTACTTCTTACTTTTATTCCCTGCTTTAGCCATTTCTGTGTACAATTTCTTTCTCAACCTGTGTCTCTTCAATCTGATGTGCTTCTTCCTTCTGGATCCTTTCCATCAGCTCTCCCCACTACACATCCTTACATCCTTACCATTCTTTGGTTCACTCTCATTCACCATGTCCATCAGTAAATTATCCTGCAACCCTCCTGACTGGAGTGTTATAAAAATGCAGTCTTGTACTGTTACCACTGACTCAAATAGGTTTCATTGGAACAAATTTTCAGAATCCATATTAGTTGCTTCCTACACCTTAGCCTGTCCTTGAAAAGGCTTGACTTCCTTTTCCATCATCTCTGTCACACCATCATCTCCTCTAGATGTCTCCTTAAGCTCTGATTCTTTCTCAGTTAAATTTAATGCATCTGATGTCTGAGTAACAGCATCAGAAACACAAAAACTGTTAAAATTGTCTTCTCCAACCTCCATGCTTGCTCAGCCAAATTCCTGCTTCTCCGAGCTGCCTACAAACCTAGACCAGAAGACAGGAAATGTCACAGCAAAACATGTCTCATATGTGCAAAGAGTAGGGGAAGTTCCTTGATATCCTGTCCAAATTTCCTCTAGTAGTATAAAATGCTACCTCGGTTCTCTGCTGAAAAGTGGTCACTAGCCTGTCAGAATAAACCAGTCAAAAAAGGATAAATAGATAAAATGTGTTACATACAAGACTGAAGTTAGGAAGCCAATGCACTTTTAAAGATGGTGATCAGTTAAAAGGTGTGCCAAATTACAGTAAACATTAAGTAAACTGGATGTGAGCACTATCACTTAGGATGGCCAATATCTGAGATCCAGTCATACAGTCTTGTACTAGGAAATCAGATGTGTCACGCTTCATGAGGGCAAAATATTTAGTCAGTTATGAGCAAAATAAATTTAAAATATGTGGTCAGAATGTGGACAAATGACACCACCAGTAAGAAAACCAGTAATAAGTCTGGCACAGATACTGACAAATCTTTTTAATTATGCACTTTCATCAAATCGTATACAAGACTTCATCAGAATGACCCAATTTTGCCATTTCCAATAACCAAATCATTTCCAGTAATTAATTCTGTGGCAAGTATATGCCCAGTTTTCTATCCATTTCTCCTAACTCCATCCAGAAAAAAAAAAGAAAGAATAATTCAGTAATGTGGAGAATGGGTGACTGCCTAAGACTAATAACGTGATATTTACATGATAAATAGATACACGTGTTTACAAAGCATAAGTATTAAGTAATGGAATTAAACTTTCATAAATTAATTTTAAGGAAATCTTAGAAACACTTAGCAAATACATTTTAAAAACCAAATAATATTTTTATTCTAATGTCTACAGCTGTAAGATTCTTGTACTGCAGGAAGATATTTAATGTATTGAAAGATGTACTTGGTAATTATTTATGTACAGTCGACAGCCATCAGACTGATGAACCGTGCTAGTAATGTTGATGTTGTACAGTTTGTTTTGTTCCACCATACAGGCGAATGGGAAATGTACAACAAATGAAGGACCTCCTCTTCCAGATCAGAAATAGCATGATCAGATGCATTATGCTGGATGTCTATATGGAAGTAATAGAGTTCCGATCTGAGGTGATGTAGATGATGATGATGATACTTTGGTAGAGTCGCTAAGGAGGACATGACTGCTAGGGCTGTATTCCAACGCTTTGGTGCACCACTAAAGAATGTGCATGATTTGATATCTGCATTGTACTGAATGTGAGATACCTGCTATCCAGCCATGCATGTATGTTCCCTGTCATTGTGTATAGTGCCTGTATCACCTATGCAAATTATGAAGAATAACACATATGACCTATTTCTACATGTGCTGTGGAGTGTTACTGCCTGTTACAGTGTACCCAGGTCATACAGTGGACCATAAAAAAATATTATTTTCAGCATAGAAACCATTATTAAGCATACACTAAGTTGATTTATGTAATTCTTATTCTTATATCTTTCAATGATATATATCTTTGCATTTCATTGTTATGTGTCAGACATTTTTGTTAACTCATTCACTCAGTAATGATAAACAATTTGCTAGTTAGCTAACCCAATGTTATATGTGCCTGTGTTCCAGACTCAGACCTCCACCTACATACATGGCTTTGCACATGTGACAAGCTGTCAGTGTCATGCTGTCATTCCTGCCATCCCTCCAATGCTGTTGTGTCCCCCACACATACTGGAGGGTTAGGGCCATATATGTGTGGGCTTCACCTACACAATACATATGTGCCCTAATGCACTGCAGAGGGCAGTGTACATAACCGTAGTATATGGCCCAGTAGTAGTGAGTGTAGGGGGGTGCACCATGACTAACCTAGGCTGTTAAAACATGTGTGGGTATCTGGAGTAAGCTGCCTTAAGGTATCTGGATGTACATTACCATACAGTCCACTGTGGATAAATGCAGGCCTACTGCCTCCTGCCGTATGGAATGTTCTGTTTGTCAGTGTGATTGTGATGGTGTCAGTTATGCCTTGTTATGTAACAGATACATCCCATTGTGTCCTCTGGGGTCTTTACCCCCTAGGGATTGTGTACAGAGTATAGATAGAGGCTGACCTATACATCTGCATTACATACTGTTGATTATCTGGTATGCTGTGGGCCAGTCTGTCATTACTATTGTACTACTAGAAGGCCTCAGCTTGGACAGGAACATATGTAAATCTTGCCAGACTACTGTCTCAGTATAACTGTTTCACAGTTGCATTACACTGTTCATATGGATGTCAGTCTCTAAACGGCTATATGACATGGCATATACAACTGTCATAGTACACAAATATAGCTTTTGCATTAATTTATGGGCACCTGTGTGTGGTGTTATACCCTTTGATATCTCTGCGGATATGTGTTGCAGGCTATTAATGTCATTCGTATGGGTTGCTCATACAGTCTCCAGTTGGTAAGGTGGTGACTGTAGGAAAACTGGCTGCTCAATATTGTGTGCACGTACTACATATGTATCTTACTGTACATATCTCTGTGTGTGTATGTGTACTTACATATATACTTCAAGTGTTCACACAAACACCAATAAAGACGCCTCCGGAATCCACCAATAAGTGCCAGCACCGACAACAAAGTCGCTTTTGAAGAAAATTCTCAATTTAATGAACACGGATACGGACTAATACAACAAACAAACAAGAGAATAAAATATTCCACAGAGTTAAGCGCTTTCAACCATTAAAACTGGTCTTCATCAGAACTAAAGTTTCCAATTAATCAGCTGTTTAAATAACTTCTATGGCGCCAAAAAATTCTCCGTTTCTTAAAGGTCTATACCTCTTAAAAATACAGCTTTCACATTATTATGAATGAAATAGTAAACAAAACTTATTACAAATATAATGATTACAATAAATACATGAAATAAAAAATTTGTATATATTGTTATATTATTATATATGTGTATTATGTTCATCATAAATCCTTGTACATTGAATCATATCACAGGCTACTGAACATATACAGGTTTAAGGGAGAATATATAATACGACAGAAATACCATTAAATGTCTTAAGAAATATTGTAATAAGAATTAATTTATTTCATCTAAATGTATAGATGAATATAATACTTTATAGAAATTTTCTTAAAAAAGTATAATAATTATATATATTTTTAAAATATAAATTATATAAATAATAAATAATAGATGTATAAAATGTATTATTAAAAATATAAAATATATTTCTACATGTTTAAAAATAGACTTTTTTTAAAAATCAAACTTTTTTTAAGAAATGTATGTAATGAATTAACTGATAGTATTGTTCATAAGTTTTTTGTCTTCACAATGATACTAAAGATTTTATCGAAATAGATTAATTTAGTCCAGGGGGAGTGGTGGCATCTAAACATATTTGCCATGAAGTCTCTCTATAAGCCAGTACACTTTTAAAGTCCCCTCCTCTTGGATCTATGTCTATAATGTCAAGAATATTAAATTTGAATTGATGGTCACCACCTTTCGCATCTATATGTCTATATAATGTGTTATTCTTATCTTTTGTCTTAATACAATAGGTGTGGTCATACATTCATTTTTTAAAACATCTTTCTGTCCTTCCAATGAAAAAACTTGGACATTTGTCACATCTTGCTATGTATACTACCATTTTTGTATTACAATTCCCTTGTTTACATTTTCTTAATACCAGCAGTGAATATTTAAAGTTTACATATTCTTATAATAATTTAGGTTTACCATATTTGGATACTCATACTTATTACGATGAGGGTAAAGTACATTCAAAAATACATAGAAAAAGTACTTTTTCCAACAATTACCTGGCTTATACTCCCCCTGGACTAAATGAATCTATTTCAATAAAATCTTTAGTATCATTGTGAAGACAAAAAACGTATGAACAATGCTATCAGTTAATTCATTACATACATTTCTTAAAAAAAGTTTGATTTTTAAAAAAAGTCTGTTTTTAAACATGTAGAAATATATTTTATATTTTTAATAATACATTTTATACATCTATTATTTATTATTTATATAATTTATATTTTAAAAATATATATATTTATTATACTTTTTTAAGAACATTTCTATATAGTATTCATCTATACATTTCGATGAAATAAATTCATTCTTATTACAATATTTCTTAAGACATTTAATGGTATTTCTGTCATATTATATATTCTCCCTTAAACCTGTATATATTCAGTAGCCTGTGATATGATTCAATGTACAAGGATTTATGATGAGCCTAATACACATATATAATAATATAACAATATATACAAAGTTTTTATTTCATGTATTTATTGTAATCATTATATTTGTAATAAGTTTTGTTTACTATTTCATTCATAATAATGTGAAAGCTGTATTTTTAAGAGGTATAGACCTTTAAGAAACAGAGAATTTTTTGGCGCCATAGAAGTTATTTAAACAGCTGATTAATTGGAAACTTTAGTTCTGATGAAGACCAGTTTTAATGGTTGAAAGCGCTTAACTCTGTGGAATATTTTATTGTCTTGTTTGTTTGTTGTATTAGTCCATATCCGTGTTCATTAAATTGAGAATTTTCTTCAAAAGCGACTTTGTTGTCGGTGCTGGCACTTATTGGTGGATATGTGTGTGTGTATGTGTGTGTGTGTGTGTGTGTGTGTGTGTGTGTGTGTGTGTGTGTGTGTGTGTGCGCCTGTATCTGCATATATCTGTCTGTGTATATGTATCCTAGCGATGGCCATGTCATGTGTGGTCCTGGTTATGGGATCTGCAACACTTGTTACTGTATTACAGGGGGGACGTGCTTGGCTGGCGGGGTATACCTATTCGTACCAGATGTATATTGTGTGGGGCCTCTCAACACTGTTAACGTTGCATGAGGACATATATGTTTTTGTTATATCCCCATTGTTATCACCAGATGTCTGTCCATATACACCTATATACATACATGTATATATATGCTGACATATAAATGACCTGCTGTATATATTTACACATGTAGATGTAGACATATATATCCATAGATGCAGGCATTTGCATGTATATATGTTCATATATATTTATATATATGTACATATTCTTATACATATATATATATATATATATATATACACATATATAAATATATTGTACCTGTTTAGACATTAATATATTTACTCACACACATACATCTATATGTTGCAAAACATTCTTTGTACTGTTGAATGACTGGGCTGAATGATTTGTTTGTGAAAACATTAGGGTTATGTATATCTGCCTATTTGCCATGGCTTAGTGGTAAATCACTTTGTGTATGGTGTGCAGGGTCCTTGGAATGAGCCTTGCAGTGGCAGTTTATTTTGTTGTTGGCCACAACACTCCCGCTTAAACCCATGCTAATCTCTTTAAAAGGAAAGAAAAAAGGGTTGATAGGAAAGTGGTGAAAAGGGCACAAAGACAGTAAGACAGCATGGGAAATAGCTAGGCATGTGCAGGAAGGGTGTAGGAAAGGTCCATAGCTGCCCATTAATGCTACAGCAACAGCTGTGCATATACACTGAATTTGGAGGTAGATTTGGACCCTCAAATCCCTGGGAGAGGGGTGAGGGCAACATAAATTCATTGTGATGCCAGTTAGACCAGATTACATGTGTCCAGTGGACACATGTGAGAAATGGACAGCCATGTATGGGGCGAGATTGTTTCATCGGAACAGATTGCCCTTCCAGGTGGGAGTGGGATGTTGGGGAAGGGTTGTAGGTATATTTGGGGAGGGAGGTTGGGTAGGTTGACAGACATGACACATATGATGCATACAGGGGCAGTATATGACACATGTGGGGGGTAAACACCTTGATGGGTGGGGTGGTGGGATATCGGAAGCCCACAAGCCCCCTAGTGGTAACAGTGGGACTGAGGTTCCCACCCGTGGGCAGTCACCATGGTGTCATCACAGTGCCATACTCTTGTGAAATATGACTGCAGACCATCCTCATGATGACACATGTACACCTAAAACACAAATGGATAACATTATGGAGATAATCAGTGTTACTGACAGCTGAAATGCATCATAGCTGCATGGCTACACTACCTGACATGTATGCATTACACATTACCCCTGACAACATCTTACACTGCAGTACATGCAGCACTCTTTAACAGTCACCATGTGTATCAGAACCATACTAGCCTGTCCCTGCATCAATGTTATGGATGACAGGGATGTGGCACAGGTATCATATGCACAGGGTGTGTTGCTGGTTTGTCAGAGGCCGAGGGTAGTCCACACATGTGTTACCATGTGTGTGGTTGAGGGGTTTGGTTCATTGACTGGGGCATGGTGATGTGGTGTGTGTCAGGTATGGGGTCACTCTAGGTGTGGTTGCATCGTGTGTGGGTATGCATGCACACAGTCCTGCCATGTGGCTGCCATATACAGGTGTTGTTTGACAGCTGCAGACCATACCTGGCAGGGTGTGCAGTTCAATGCCTCCGGCCACGGACATGCTGACTGTGCCTGCCAGGGGTTCCATGGGCATGTGCAGGTACAGACTTTGAGGTGCTACTCTAACCTGATGATGACAAGTGTCCACTGGAACCATGTCCCGCCTGGGAAGGCCAGGGCCACATGCATGAGGCCTGCTGTGGCGTGGTGTGGACAGCACCCCCATTGGTGTGCTGGGGCTGGTACTGCCACTACGGGAGTGGCTTGGTGTCCTGGCACGTCCACATTTACCACCAGCTGCTGGTGTTTCTGGCCTATGTCCACAAGGCCATTGCACCACTCCCCACCACATGTTCAAGCACAGACATTCCATGGTCGAGGAGGCCCACCATCTAACCCCACCATCTATCCATGACCTCGGTATGTTCACGGAGGGCAGTAGCAATGTCATGGAGGGTGCCACTTACAGATGATAAAGCAGCCCTCTGCAGCCTCAGGACCTGTCTGGTGAATGTCCATACATGACTGTGCCTCCATTATGGCCTGAAACATGCTCTTGGTGGTACCAGTTGTGGTGCCTCTGCAAGGAGCATGATGACCAGTGGCCCTCCCACAAGCACCACAGTACATCTGTACACAATAAATTGACAAATATGTGCAGGTATATATATATATATATATATATATATATATATATATATATATATATATATATATATATATATATAATATGTATATATATATATATATGTATATATATATATATATATATATATATATATATATATATATATATATATATATAGATATATATAGATATATATATATATATATATATATATATAGATATATATAGATATATAAAGATATATATATATATATATACCTGAACATATTTGTCAGTGTATAGAAGTGTGTGGATCTGAACCATTGTGATGTGTACCCCTTCCACATTGTACATTCCCTACAGTAGAATGACTTTTCCACATGATATGTTACAGATATTGCCCTGACATGTACAGGTGAATTGGCTTACTGTGAAAGCATTGTGGCTGTGTTGTGGAGGGTCCTTTAGCCAAGAACTGCATGTGCTGGGTATTGGATTGCACAGCATATCCGTAAGGGCTATGGGGGGTAACATAACACTAATTACCAGGTATCCCTCATTTCAGCCCCCACCCCCATTAACAGTGCATATGCTATACACAGTTCTATCTGTGTATGTATATATATATATATATATATATATATATATATAGATAGATATATATATATATATATATATATATATATATATATATATATATATATATATATATATATATATATATAAATACATATAGCTGTCTATCTGTCTACATTTCCAGATATATATCTGTCCATATGTCCATGCATGTTCAGATCATATTTTTGGCTTGTACCTTATTCTCTTGGCAATCGGCATGGATGATCACAGGGCTGTAGTCAGTAACTAGTGTCAACACTTTTGTTTTTCTGACTTCATCTCCTTCAAGATATGTGTTCTAATACATACCACTGTGTGACTAGCAACATTTTAGGTTTCTTAGAGCAGTATTTGACATATATCCCTACTTGTACCCACATTTTGGCACACAAAACCTGCCCAAGCATCAGGGACATCCAAAGCATAAACGCAAGCAAACTCTACCCCCCAACACAACCCAAATGACACATAGCCCACAAACTCAGTGTGCCACTCAACCACAGCCCATACGGAATAATAACTTACCCAACACTCTAGTCATAGGTGACTCTATAGTCAGGTACAGTGATGTTCCACTCACTAGACTAAACAAGGAGAAAGTTACTGTTAGCTGCCTGTCAGGTGCCAGGATCTGCCACATAATGCATGCACTCAGGTCACTCTACAATAAGTACAAATATGACACTGTCATTGTCCATGTTGGTGTGAATGACCTGAGACGTACCTCCCTGGACTACATGAAAAGAGACATGGAGGAGCTCTCCGATCTTGTATCCCAGGCAGTTATGACCCTAACCTTGAGTAGCATCCTGCCATCACCCAGAATGATACCACAGTACAAGGACAAAATGATTGACTTCAACAATTGGCTATGCTTCTGGTGTCATTCTAAGGGGATCCAGTATTTGTCTGCCTGGGACAACATGATCGACAGTCCACGGTGCTTTGCCAGAGATGGTCTGCACCTGTCGCCCTTAGGATTCCGGATACTGGCTAAGACTCTTGCCACCCCTATAGTGCCTTTTTTAGGCAAGGTTCAAATGACAAATTCACCACTGTAACTGGTACAAGCAAGCAAAATCTGAGGGTAATGCTACTCAATGCTAGAAGTCTAAACCTCAAAATGCACTCACTCGAGGCTCTCCTTAAAATGGAGAACATTGACATCTGTGCAGTGACAGAGACCTGGTTCAAAGCTCCAGAGAGCACCCCTGCATTACCAGGCTTCAATTCATACCACACCTTTCGGCCACCTAACCCAGAAAGAAGCACTAAAGGCGGAGGCGTGTCCATATTCATTAAGGATATCCACACCTCCAGGCTAGATGCACAGCATAATGCATCTGAGATTATCCAAGTGCAACTAACTCTGGGCAAGACCGCAATCGAAATTGTAGCTTGCTACAGACCCCCCACCATGCCCCAGGATTCACACTCCTCATTTCTTGATACACTAGAAAGTATTAGGGTACAACCCAACACCCTAATAATGGGCGAATTCAACTACTCCACCATTAACTGGGAAAACTACTCATGTACCAACTCTTTTGCTCAACATTTTCTAGAATTCATAAATTCCAATGCCTTAGATCAACTTATTCACACCCCCACCAGGGGCAGCAACATCCTAGACCTGGTCATCACCAACATGGGAAACCGGTGTTCCACACCAGAGGTCAATTCCTTGTTGGTCAGATCTGACCACAAGCTAATCAGCCTAGATATCCTCATCCCACCCCCAGCTCCATTTAGGGAAACCATCGTAAAAAACTTCTCAAAAGCCAACTTCACACTTCTTAAGACAGAAGTGGCAAACTTCATGACACCCATGCAGACGGACAATAGAGGTATGACTGCCGAATCCTACACAAATGCATTTTATAAGCACTTACACGAGTGCATGGATCATGCTATCCCTAATAAAATCAAGATGTTATCCTCCAAAAAAAGGAAGCCAATCTGGTGATCCTCTGCCATAAACAAACTCTACAACAGAAGAAAGAAACTGTTGCAAAAAAAGAGTAAAATCCCATGATTGGAGGAACTCCCTGCTCAACCTCAATAAGAAGCTGAGATCCCTCATAAAATCCTCCAAAGCTAGTTACGAAAACAAAATTGCCACTGACTCTAAAGACAACCACAAAGCATTCTACAGCTATGTCAAGAATCTAAATGGGAACACTCAGATCTGCTCGGAGTTACAGCATAATGGCACTAAATATACAGAACCAACTGATATTGCCAACATCCTAGCAGATAGGTTGAGTGCTATAATCACGGCTGCACAGGTAAAAAACACACTCTCCAAAGCCAAGAACACAGCATCCATGGGACCTGACAATATCCCAGGCTGCGTTCTACACGAACTACAGAATGAACTGGCACCCTACCTAAGTACCATGTTCAATCATAGCATCACCTCAGGCTTTGTACCCACTGAATGGTGCACCGCGACAGTTATCCCACTCCACAAAGGGGGAGCCACGATGGACCCCAGGAACTACCGCCCCATTAGCCTGATGAGCCTGGTCTGCAAGGCCATGGAACGTATCATCATGGAACTCATAAACAAAGACATTGGTAATCTCCAAAGTCTGGACCCTACTCAGTTTGGATTTGTAAAAGGCAGATCATGTCTCCTAAACCTGATTGACTTCTCTGAAGCAGTCACCAAAGCCATAGATGATGGTAAAATGGTTCGCACAGCTTATGTAGATCTCGCCAAGGCTTTCGACACCATCCCCCACTCTGGAATTATAGATAAGCTCACTAAACTAGGTATAAATCCCTATGTCATAAGATGGGTTGCCAACTGGCTCATGGACAGAACCCACACTGTGAAAGTAGCGGATTCCAAAATCGACATCAGACCAGTGACAAGTGGAGTACCACAGGGTTCAGTCCTACGTCCTCTCCTGTTTGGTATCTACTTCTCTGAAGTGCAGGCCAACACAGAAGGTCTTTAGCTAACAAAGTTTGCAGATGACTGCAAACTAGGAGCTATAATCGAAATTCCTAATGATGTGGACAAACTACAAAAGGGCCTCACTGAGACAGATGCCTGGTGTCAAAGCCATGGCCTGAAGCTCAATGCCAAAAAGTGTATTGTCATCCCCTTTGGTAAAAACTCTGTACCCAAAAACTACCACATAGCTGGTAGTCTACTTAATACCAAAAATGTGATAAGAGACCTTGGGACACAGGTGGACAGTAGTCTCTCCTTTGATAATCACATCGCCACAATGGTCAGGAAATCCTTCTCCGTGGCTCATCTCATCACAAAAGGATTCTCATCCAGAAAAAGAGGTCATTGTTCCCCTCTACTCATCACTCATTAGACCCATTATAGAGTACAACTCCCCTTTTGGTATGTACCTCACAAGACATCTACAATAACTGGAAAGTCCACAGAAATACCTCACAAAGAGGATTACTGGCCTCAAACAGATGCCCTATGAAGACCATCTAAAAAAACTACAGCTTTACTCCATCGCATATCGCCTACTCAGGGACGATCTCTGCCTAACATACAAAGCTATGTCAAACCCAGAGCTGTTGGACATGCTCCACTTAAATAAATCCCAATCCCTCTGAGCTACACGCTCTAGGGACCTTAACCTTGTCACCACAATAAACAGAACATGCTGGAGGGATAGATTCCTGTCCCAGAGACTTCCCATACTCTGGAACAGACTACCTATCTATGTCAAACAGAGCTCCTCATTAGCACTTTTCAAGAAAAATCTTGATGATTGGATGGGAAATGGGAAATTCACCCTGGGGATCACTTCTGTGGCTCTGCTCGACAGGGGCATAGGAAAATAATTTTCTTGGGTGGCGAAAGCCAGGGTACATTTTTTGGCTAGGCTTGTATGGGCCCTAGGGCTGATAGCCTAGTACCTACCTATGAACCTATGAACCTATGAACTTTGTCCATACTTCTTGCATTAACAGGTTGTGTGGTATGATATTACTACATTTCCTGTACTGTTGACTGATTGTGCTGGATGATATGTTTGTGAAAACATCAGGCTATGTATATCTGTCATGGTTTAGTGGTGGATCACTTTGTGTAGGGAGTGCAGGGTCCTGGGTCCGATTCTTGGAGAGGCAGTTCATTTTGTTGCTAGGCAAAACAAGGGACATTGGCTACAGAGTGATTAAGGCACTTTTAAGCTGTCATCAGCAGATTTGCGTGGGTTTGGATGACGGTAAGCACTGCTAACTTCCACTTATGGTTTTGTACAGTCAGTTAGCTTCTAATTTCTCAACCTGTGTAGGCATAGCTTGCCCCCATGCAAACCTGTGCAAACCCACTTACTGCTGCTTAAAAGAGCTAACTGCCGCTTACCCCCATGCTAATTTCTTTAAAAGAAAGAAAAAGGGGTTGATAGGAAAGTGGTGAAAAACAGACACAAAGAGGGAAAGACAGTAGGGAAAATAGCTAGGCATGTGTACGAAGGGTATAGGAAATGCCCATAGCTGCCCATTTCTTCTGCAGCAACAGCTGTGCATATACACTATATTTGCAGGTACATTTGGACCCTCAAATCCCTGTGGGAGGGGTGAGGGTAGCATATATTAATTGTGATTCCAATTAGACCGGATTACATGTGTGTAGTGGACATGTGTGCAAAATGGACAGCTGTGTATGGGGTGAGATTTTTTTGTGGGAACAGATTGCCCTTTTTTATTTTTCAGGTGAGAGTGGGATGTTGGGGAGGGGTAGTAGGTATATATTTGGGGAGGCAGGTTGGGTAGGTTAACAGACAAGACACACAAGATGCATACAGGGCCAGTATATGACACATGCGGGGGGTAAACACCTTGGATGGGGAGGGGTGTTTGGAAGTCACAAGCCCATGAGCCCCCAACTGGAAACAGTGGGACCCACCCATGGGCAGTCACCACTGCATCTTCACGGCCCCAAAGGTGGCTGTGCTGGGGCTGTGTAAGAATGGCAGGCCCACCCTCTAATAGCACCACTCATCCCTCAAGCTGGTGTAGCTGCTCTCGATGCTCCAGATCAAGCTCCCTATGCACCACGGCCTGGACCTGTTGACAGGTAACAGGTTCCCCTCTGCACCCACTCCAAGGGGGGGGGGCGAGCCCCATCCCCTGCAGCAGTTCCTCCCAAAGGTGGCACAGGGCCCATGGAGGAGAAGGTCCCAGCCTGAGCCCCAGATGTGCTGGTGCCCAGTGCCATGGCCAGCTGAGGTGGGACATGTGGGTCCAGTGGGACCGTCCTTCCCATACGAGCCTGTGTTGTCACCGGTTTATGCAGATATGGGTTAGTAACAGTCAACAGCATTCGGGATTAGTTATAACAGCATGCATAGGTATTCCCATTAACCCAACACACCAGATTTAACGCAGTTGCAGATCAAGCAGAACACATGCATATATGGAACAACAGTGGCCATTACAAGAGCATGCAGGTATCATTGATGGCAACAGGCCACCAATATGGGTGTATTTTAACATGGTACATGCATAGAAACAAATGTAAATATGTAGAGACCATTAGAACATATGTCCCAACAAATGTTTGGAGTGTCCAAATACCAGTTGAGGAGTGTCATTGGGTTATTTTGCACATATGGTAGGGGTGAGAGAGAGTTCAATTAACAACAAATATATCCTTGTAGTTTTCACAACTTTCTTAGTCACTGCAGTGATCTTTCCCTTACAAGTATTATTACACTACCCAATAGCCTGGTATGTTTATATATTATTATATATATATATATATATATATATATATATATATATATATATATATATATATATATATATATATATATATATATATATATCACCTGTGTCTTACATACAGGCATGACAAGATGCAGGTGTTAATGCAACATATGTTGAGTATTGCTGTCATACACTTTGGGTGAGGTGCTAGAATGACAGGTTTGTTTTCATATACATTCTATGACTATGTACACGTTTGACTTTCAGTTATATGTCATTAACAGCTGCCTACATTTCTGGGTTCCTCACACTGCTTTTTCAGGGGAATAGGGTACCAGGCTGGTGATATGGGCTATTTATCTAGACATGTTGGACAGACTGGAACAGTTGTGGGGTATGAATATGCATACAACTGTCTATCTGAACATTCTAGCAAATTCTGTACAGTTGCTGGGTGTCAATATACATACAGCTTTCTGTCTGAATATTGTAACAAAATCTGTACAGTTGTGGGGTATGATTATGCATACAACTTACTAGCACTCCCGGGATTCAAACCCCTGCTGTGTGTGACAACAAAAGTATAGTTAACATCACAGTACACTGTGCCAGTGATGTGAAGCTTTCTACTGTTTTCTAAGTCTCCCTCACTTGTACAATATGACTGACCTCTTGGCACTTCCAACATTGTTAAACACAACTTCATATACATTTTATCTGCATACCACAGTGTGGGTTTTGTTTGTCTTTTCGGCTTTTTCCCGGTAAGGTGCCGCCACAGTGGAACTCCGGTCCACTAATGATTGGCAGTAGATTTTTATGAAATGCCGAGGTGCCAGCTCGACGCCCAACCTTCAGCGAAGGCACGCCCATTTACACATGCATGTCTTTTGAATGCTACCCAACCACAGGGAGGACATGCAGACTCCACACAGAAGGCACTCCCAAGGCACACCGAGAATCAAACGGGAGAACATCTTGCTGTGAGTTACCAACGCTAACACCATACCACCGCGGCTATTAGACACTGCTTAATACAACAGCACTATTTATAGTATGCAACAGTTCAATTACATATGAAAGATGAGTACACAGAAGCACTCCAGGGGTTATACCTTTATTCACAGAATATTACACATTTATTCCTAATGGTATGACACTTTCTAAGTCTCTTATATTTATTTGTTATGACAGTACATGCAGAGAAATACTATAGTAAATCCAAAGAAAATCCTAACCTGCCTCGCTATGCAGTCTTTCTAACCTAGCATCATGGGCTTGCTGGTTCACAGCCTGCTCATCTGCAGCTTTCAGAGGAATACAGTGATATTTAGCAATACCTATCCATAGTATACACGAGCTAGGCAATTCCAAACTACTTAATGGAATGAGTAGTTACTCAGTACTGGGGCATTAGCCATTTGCCGAGACTCCTGGATCCACAGTTCCAGTACATCCCCCCTCTGCCTCTTCAGGTCAGCATGGTGGTGCCTGACCTGCTCACCAGTCTGGGGGATACCTGTGGCACTGGTGAGGTCACGGGCGAGACTGTCCCAGGCCTCCTTTTTATACTGCGAGCCCTGGTACTGGCCTTGCAGTAGTCTCTCCTCATGGTGTTTTACCAGGAGCCATACCATGAGTTTTGACTCCAGAATGCCCCAGCGCTGCGCTCTAAAATGAGTGTCTTCACCCACATCAGCCATTCTGCCTGCAGTAGAAAGCTACAACCACTTATGGCACATATTCCCGCCTGTGTGGTTTATATACGGCCAACTACCCACACTTTTCTGTGATTGGCTGGGTTTGAAGAGGCTAAGCTATGGGCACACCTGCTTACCTAATGTTGGCAGTGTTTATAGGGGTATACCAGTAGGCAGATTGGATTGGTTCCCTTACACATTGCTTACTCTTGTTAAATTGAGCTGTGCTGCAGTTAGCATTACTTAATAGTTAATTTGCACTATATTTGCCTTTTGGCAGTGATTTATTCATCATTACAGGTTTTATATGTGTCTGGTATCTGTGATTCATGTGTACATACACTGTATAGGGACCTGGGGACTTCAACACTTTATTACAATAACACCTCACATCTATGCTTACTGCAGTACTCCAGTTCACATATTTATGTTATGTAGCAAGTTATACAACTTCACATTGTACATAGATTCAGTTCACATCTTTGGTTTGATTTACCTGTGGTGAGGATTAGTTTGCTGATACCTCATTCAAATGCATTGCTATGATGGTTTAGTGGTTGACTACAGTGACTATAATATATAGGGTCCTGAGGTCGAGCTTTGCAGAGACAGTTTATTTTGTTACTGGGCAGAACACTTGGGTTTGCACGGGTTTGTGTGATGGTAAACACTGCTAACCTCCAGTTACAGTTTCTTAAACCAGTTAGCTTCTACTTTGCTTAATCTGTGTAGGCAATGCTTACCACCACCCACACAGGCATACTCACGCTTGCTGCTGCATACCCCCATGCTACTTCATGTACATGTCGGTTTTATACATGCTTAAGTCAGGTTTACATGTCAGGTATGACTGTTCACGAAGGTCAGTGTAAGGTTAAGTGGAATTCCAGTTTAGCATTTCTGGTTAGGCTACACTCAGGTATTTGAGTTAGGTTTAGTTATGCCATACCTGTGTTGTAGAGTGGATGTGAATAGTGGAGGTGTAGTCGGGTAGGTGGAGGGGGGGCATTTTAACTGTATAGTAGGCCATTTAACTGATTGGTGGGGGTGCGGAAATGCAGGTTTGCAGGGTGTTGAGATATGTATGCGAGGCAGGACAGGAGGTGTCAGTGTCAGTAGTTGGTGTAGGGGTCTGGAGTGTTGGGGGGTGGCTGACTTCGCCAGGTGGTGATCCAAGTGTGCTTGGGTTTTCCCTTCATGTGTTTTTACATGTGTAGTTTGGGACAGCTGCGGTAATACACCTGGGTTGGGGGTTCCAGATTCTGCCAATATAGTTGTGTTGATGGTGTCACCTACTTGTGACTGTGGACATTACTAGGAATGCAACAGGGGTCGATAGGTAAGTGGTGTTATTGGGCCACACAGTGGGGCTGGTAATACAGGACATGTCCAGGGTTGTGCAGGATAGCTGACGGAATGGTCCACAGCTGGCCATTTCTTCTACAGCAACAGCTGTGTATAAACCCTGCATTTGGGGGTAGGGCTGGACAGTCACACCCCTGGGTGGGTGTGAGGACAACAACATAGCTCTCAACCAATTGGAGAAATATCTCAACAGAATCAGGGACAACTCATCAAATAATCAGGGACAATCAGGGACATTTTCTAAATATTTGTAGTATTAACTTGAAACATTTGCAGAATAAGAGAATGTGGGTTAATATAGGTTTTCTGACGTGAAACATCTATAACTCTGAATTACTATCATTATTTATTAAGGGAAATTCACCACCTTTTCTTCAGCACTCACCAGTTTTCAGGAGGATTAAGAGGGACAGACCTAATATCGGAGTCTATATCAGGGACAGTTGAGAGGTCTGGACAGCAATAATACCTTGTGATGCCAATTAGTTCGGCTTACATGCCAACAGTGGGGTGTTGCAACCAAGTGTTCTTTGGTGTCCTTTAGTGGGTTTGCAACAACTCATCTGGTTATACCGTCCTTTGCTATGTAAACTAGACTTTGCTGCAGTGGGACTCGTACCAGGCATGGCTGCTCGTTAGGTGTTGGCTCTGCCCAATGCACAACTTTGCTTACATCCCTGGGGTGGTCCAAATAGAACCACTACAGCCAACACCTGCACAGCTAGGCCCATAATTTCATACCCATAGTTCCCAAACTGCACATCCTCTTTGGCACTCTTTCTTACTCTGGGTGCAGGTCAGGTCTGGCCACATCAGTACACACTACCCACTCCCCACCTCTCGGGACCCATCACGTATGTTGTCATGCCCCATGGATGATCAACCTTCCCCTACCTTGTAGACTGAGAACATGCGTGGCCTGCCTTTGGACATCTGTATAATGGCTGGAAACCCAAAAATCATAGAATTTGTGGGGTGTCACACAAGGGACATTCATGTCTTTGTTTCAAGATTAGACTTGGCGGGTCTCTCCAACTGGTAGTATCCTGCCTGTAGTCTGGGAAGTAGTGGTTTGTTTACTTTTATTGTGTGTTTGTATGTTTCAGTGGTCTAGCTGGGGGGGGGGGGGTTGATGCTACATGTTACCCATTTGTTGAGTGGATCCCTCACCCCCATTGGCACAGCCTGTGAACATATGTAATTCTTAACTACTGCATCATATCCTAGCTGTATATTTACATATATATATTTGTTTGTATTTTCAGCTTTTCCCGGTTAGGAGTTCTCCACAGCAGAACTCCAGTCTGCTAATGATTGGCAGTTGATTTTTATGGTGCCAAGTTGCCAGCTTGATGCCCAACCTTCAGCAAAGGCACACCCATTCACACATGTCTTTCAGAGGCCACTCAACTGCGGGGAGAACATGCAGACTCCACACAGAAGGCACACCAGCCAAGAATCGAACAGGAAAACCTCTTGCTGTGAGGCAACAACGCTACCACTGTACCACACACACACACACACACACACACACACACACACACACACACACACACACACACACACACACACACACACACACATATATCTGTCTATGTATGTATACATTTGTACTACAGAGAGGGAGTGATATATCTTCATGTAGATATGGGTATAAAACTGGGGTGTAAAACTGGGTGTAAAACTACAATCCACTCTGCTACAGGCCCCATGAAGGCTCAGTGTCTCTCCAACCTAACACCACTCTTAAGTATTCAACTCCGGTACCACCTTTAACATTCCTATAAGAAAAGTGCAGTCCGGGTCTGAACTGTCTGCAAACAGCTACAGTTAACTTTGAACCTAACACCACTCTTAAGTATTCAACTCCGGTACCACCTTTAACATTCCTATAAGAAAAGTGCAGTCCGGGTCTGAACTCTCTGAAAACAGCTACAGTTAACTTTGAACCTAACACCACTCTTAAGTATTCAACTCCGGTACCACCTTTAACATTCCTATAAGAAAAGTGCAGTCCGGGTCTGAACTGTCTGCAAACAGCTACAGTTAACTTTGAACCTAACACCACTCTTAAGTATTCAACTCCGGTACCACCTTTAACATTCCTATAAGAAAAGTGCAGTCCGGGTCTGAACTGTCTGCAAACAGCTACAGTTAACTTTGAGTATGTGTCTAACTATTTGAGCCAATCTTCATTTTCCCCTGGAGAGCACTGTGCTTTGGCTGTAAGCAGCCACACCACCACACACACACACATCTTCCACTTTCTCTTATTCCCCTCTGTTAGCAAATAGTATCAATAACTGATCAATACTGTGTGTTTGTTTATTTAAACTATACCACAGTAGCCTACTGATACAAGGTTATCCTGGTTTCCACCTGAGAAATTAAGACAAGACTTACAGTTTCAGAGCAGTCCTTGGTCAATTGTGATTGTTCTTAACACATACTTGTCTTGCTTTGGCTCATTAGTAGCAGTACAAAAAACTGCCTGCTCACACCCTTGTTCTCCCCTCCCCTTCCCTGTTTATTACCTTAAGACAATCCCAGAGTTAATAAATATTACCTGTGGCAGGCACCATTTGTAAAACTACAATCCACTCTGCTACAGGCCCCATGAAGGCTCAGTGTCTCTCCAGTAAGTGTTTTACAACTGTAAATGCCTATTTATGTTGAATTGTATTAGACATTTTACAACTGTATCTGTTTATGTTGAATTTCAAGCCTGTACTCCAATCTGCTTACTTACACTATCAGACTATTTACCCCACTCATAGGACCAAAAACTGGGTAGTGTAGTAGTGGGCAAGTTCCGCAGTCAGTGGAGGTAGGGGGGTCTTGGTTTGGCATTTTGGATAAGAGAAACCTACGAATGCCTCCCCCGCCCCCTTATCCCACCCGCCCCCACTGTGTCTACATTTATAGCCACTAGGCCACACCCCTACTTCCTCTCCAACCTACACAACTTTCTCTCCAATTTCCTCCCCCCCACCACTTTACTGTTTAACCACTACTATTCCCCTGAAGCACATTGACCCCACCCATTGATGACATATAACATGTCTATAAATAATTATAACCTCCTTCCTCTTATCTTACCACTCTTAATTCTGCCATACTTTCTTACTAGCTATGAAAATCTCACATTCGTAGGTTTCTCTTATCCAAAATGCCAAACCAAGACCCCTCTACCTCCACTGACTGCAGAACTTGCCCACTACTACACTACCCCAAAAAGTATAAATTTGCTTCTAAAAAACCACTCCAATCAACACCAAAATCCAAATATGAACTAAAACTACTATTCAAAGTTATTAGACTACTAGCGTATCTAAGAAAAAACATAACCAAAGATGGGGACATCCATCCTAATCCAGGCCCAACCTTAACTCAAAATCCTACCAGCCCACCACTCTCCCAACGACTGGTCAACTCCCTCCTAATATGCCACTTAAACATTAGAAGCCTAAACAATAAGATACATAGCCTGCATGCTGTACTAGCCACATACCTCCCCAACATAATGTGTCTATCTGAAACATGGCTCCGGCCATCAACCAAAGACAATGAGATCCTGCCTCCTGGTTACAATATACTTAGGGCAGATAGAGTAAAGAAAAGAGGAGGTGGAATAGCCGTCTTATATAATAGCACACTTAACATCATAACTAACCCTATACAACCACCCCAGGTCTCTAACGCTGAAATACTAGCTCTAAAATTCTACTACATAATCATAAGGGCATTAACCTAATTGTCACCTATATTCCCCCTGGGAACAATGTAGAAACACTAGAGGTCATTCTACATTGGATAGCCAACAACTACCCTCAAGAAACCATTGTCCTGGGTGATGTTAATATTGACTGGAACCAATGCACAGCACAGTCCAACCCCATCCCTGTTAACCTACATGGATTCTCTCAGATAATATCATTTACCACACGTACAGGTAACAATAACCAAAAAGAGAGTATACTAGACTGGATACTCACCAACAGTCATCCCCAGAACTATATGTCTGGAACTCTTCCTAATGATCTTAGTGATCACCTGCTCACATACATCATGAAAGACAAAATTAATTGTACAAGCTTACCTATTTATAGGTCTATCAGATCCAAGAAAAACTTTGACCCAACTAAATTTCAACTTGAACTCAAATCATGTAACTGGACAAAACTAAAGTTCCTTCCCCTTGATGAGGCAGTGTCATCATTTAACAATTCATGCCTTACTATACTTGACTCGCATGCCCCTAAATGCTCAATAAGAATTAAAACTCAACTAGCACCCTGGCTAACAACAGACACCAAAACCAAAATAATAAACTAGAGACAAAGCGTGGGATAAATGGCGCACTACCAAACTACCCCTAGATCGTATCAAATTCCAACAACTTAGAAATGAGACTAAAAAAGCCATCATACTAGATTAGAAAAATTACTTCTACAATCTGCAACATAAACATCAGAATAACCCTCAAAAGTATTGGGCAGGCCTAAATAAACTTCTCCAACCAGGCAAATCCCCTACTCCGACCCCAGGAACATTATCTGACAAGTGCCAAGAAGATATAGCCAATTCATTCAATACTTTCTTCACAGAAACCATCCAGTCATTAGCTAACCAACTTTCTCCTCCCCACACTTCTATAAACACTATACCCGACTCACCACTCTCTTTTAACTTCCAGCCAGTGTCCACATCCTTTATCAGATCCCTTTTGAAAAAACTGAAGCCAACCACCCTTTCAGCCGATCTTCTGCCGGCTGAATACCTGCAAATTGCTGCAGATGTCGTAGCCTACCCTATCTCAATCCTAATTAACAGAACCATAACCGAGGCCTCAATCCCCTCAATTTGGAAAATATCCTATGTTATTCCACTCCACAAAGGAGGTTCATCCACAGAACTATCCAACTATAGACCTATAGCCATACTATCACCACTTGCCAAAATTATGGAAAAGTGCATGCACAACCAACTAATGCTCTATCTAACCCAAAATAAACTACTCACAGACTCTCAACATGGATTCAGACCCCATCATAGTACAACCACTGCCCTCCTCTCTTTTACTGAAAACATTAATCTTAACTGGAATAATAAAAAAATATCCTCCGCTCTCTTCCTGGACCTATCGAAAGCCTTCGATATGGTAAACCATCAGTTACTTCTATATACTTTAAAAACCCTGTATCTAGATACTCCAGCCCTTGACTGGTTTCAAGCTTACCTCACTGGGAGACAACAAGCAGTAATGTGGCAAAACAAGCTCTCCTGCCTACTACCAAATACCATAGGAGTTCCTCAAGGTTCCATATTAGGACCTCTCCTCTTTTCAGTCTTCATAAACGACATCCAAACAGTCATCCCTGAAGCCACCTGCATTCAATATGCAGATGACTCGACTATAATATGTTCCAATGCCTCTCTTGCAAATCTACTAACAACCACCCAACATAGCTTCACCAAAGTCGAAAACTGGCTTGCCAACCATCTCCTGATCCTAAATCCAAACAAAACCAAGTTACTTCTCTTCTACCCAACCAATAGATCTCCGACTGAAAACTTCACTATAAAATCCAATAATGGGACCATCATCTCCCCAGACACCTATGCAAAGCTATTAGGAGTAAACATTGACAATAAACTCAGATTTGATATACATATCAACCAAGCCATTAAGTCAGTCAACAAGAAACTTGGGACCCTATATAGAATTAAAGCCTTCCTTACCCCGAATGCCAGGGCAGCCACAGCCCGTTCACACCTTCTCTCTACCCTACTATATGCCTCTCCTGTCCTCACTCACCTTAACAAATCTGATCTGGCCAAGCTCTCATCCTGCTATAATCACATTGCCAGGTTCGTTACAGACCTACCCTACAGAAACCACCACTGTACTAACCTGAAAAAGCTTGGATGGATAGAATTCCCACACCTTCTTCACCAGTCCCAACTCATAGAGGCCTTCAAAATCCTTAAACAACCTGAGAATACCCCAGCACTAAAAAATTTAACGACTCCCTACTCCAATCTAAGCTGCCTTCGCTCAGCAAACAGACTCCTTGTCAAAACAACTAAATCTCACAACCTAGGTGTTGACGCGCTATTTGCCAACACCACTGGTAAAATATGGAACTCTCTCCCAAATAACATCACGCTTGCAACTTCTCTAAGTCAATTCAAAAATAGTCTAAAACTCCACTTCAAATCACACTGGCTATGTCCTTGCTCAAACCCAGACTAGCTCTGTGCCATTAACTAAAACATAAACAACTAGCTAAGATGATAAGTACTTTGTATACTGTGATAAAGAAATATGTATCCTGTCTAACTCTATGTCATTATACTGCCTACCGTCCTTGCTAATATGTTATTAATGTTACATTTGTAGTAATCTCAGAAATAGTAATGGCAGTCTTGTACTTGTATGTAAATAGCCTATGTTTTTGTTAAGTTCTTTCAGCTCATTTACTGTACCTAATTATCAATGTAACTCTGTTGGAGCTTTTCTCCCCAGGCCTCCGCTGAAAAAGGACATGTATCCAGTCGGACCATCCCGGTTAACAAATTAACAAATGTAAAATAAAATAAATAAAATAAATAAGTATTTATATATATATATATATATATATATATATATATATATCTATATATATATATATATATATATATATATATTTATACACACACTTAACTCTACATATTTACATCTACATCTGGTTATTCCGTTCTTTGCCATGTAAAATAGACTCATAGCGGGAGTGGCTGCTCGTTGGGCAGCGCCTCTACCCGATGAACACTATTGCTTACATCCCTGGGGCTGTCCGTATAGACCCACTCCAGCAAACACCTGCATGCCTGGACCCATAATTACCTACCCATAGTTCCCCCACCTGCACCTCCTCTACAGCACTCATCCTTACTTTGGGTGCAGGTCGGGTCTAAACACACCACTACACACTGCCCACTCTCCACTTCACGGGACCCATCTAGTACGTTGTCTCAACCCATGGGTCATCAGGTTTTCCCACCCTTGTAGTATGGGTATGTACACACCCCACCTTGACAGGTTGTCGCATGGGCTTCCTCTTATAACAAGACAATTTTTGGGGTGTCCCACAAGGGACGTTCCTGTCTCTGTTCCAAGATTAGAATTCTCAGGTCTACTGTGCCCCACCCCTGGGTTATATCCTGCCTGTGGTCTGGGGAGCAATGGATTGTTTGCATTTTCTTTGTGGGTTTGTTTGTATGTTTCCCCTGTCAGGCTACATGTTATACATTTCTTGCTTAGGCCCCTCTCCTCCATTGGCATGGCCTGTGAACATATGTCATTCTTAAGTGCTGTACTTATCATAGTTATATATCTGTGTATATCTAGACACACACACACACACACACACACACACACACACACACACACATATATATATATATATATATATATATATATATATGTATATACATATGTATATGTATATGCATACACACACACACACACACATAGATATATCACACACATAGATATATATATATATATATATATATATATATATATATATATATATAGATATATATATATATAGATATATATATTGCTGTATATATATCTAATGACATGTGGATGTATGGGTGTCTACATATGTATGTATGCATTTGTGGGTATTTATTTATATGTCTATCTATGTATATATACATTTGTACTACAGAGAGGGGGAGGTATATATCTATATAGTTATGGGTATTCATATAAACACATATACCTCTAATTCTTTAGCTACATATCCGGTAATGTTGACTTTTATTGCTGGATACTGTGTTTCATGTGCATACTGACCAACTTTGTGTGCCCCGTATGCTTGCGATACCTATGACTGACTCCGTTAGTGTACACAGAGTCACACGTGACACCGGCTATTGGATACCATGTGCTTAAGGCACTTTCAAGCAGTTGTGAGCTAGTTTTCACAGAGGTTAGCACTGGTGACGTCCGGTCACAGTGTGTTACATGCAGTTAGCATCTCCTTTGTTTGATCTGTGTTGGCGGTGCTTCACCCAGCCCAAACGCACTTGCACATGCTTACTAGTGCTTACATATGCTTACTACTGCTTATCTGTGCTTACGACTGCTTACTGCTGACTTATTCATTATGGTACTAACTCTTCAAATGTGCATTTTATGCAGTACTCCAGTTCACATTATATGTTATTTAGTAGGTTATACAGTATTAAAATGTAAATAAATGTTCGTATACAGATTACACATGGAAAATGGTATGTGCAGTAGTGGGACTTGAGCCGGGAATGCCTCCTCTTTAGGCGGGTCCTCTGACCACTACGCTATTGCTGTGCTGCTTCATTTGCTATATCTTCCTTGTTATCCTCTTCAGTCTTTTATGCTGCTTTAACCGTAGCTAAGTGATGGGCACACCCGCGTACCTATGGTTAGCTGCACTTGGTGTTTTAGAAGTAAATACAGGGTTTACTTCTTTTTATTTTTATGTCCTGTTGCTGTTGTACACATGGGGGACTGTTGGTGGGGATATACGGACACCTATGAGCAGTCTCGCTCATTTATTTACATTTTCTGCTATTCTACTTTACAGGTGCATGTTTATTCTGAGGGCTCTGCTCTCAGACACGCCCCCTGCACTCGTCCATGCCCTGTGTAGGATT
This sequence comes from Protopterus annectens, assembly GCF_019279795.1. NCBI lineage: Eukaryota > Metazoa > Chordata > Ceratodontiformes > Protopteridae > Protopterus > Protopterus annectens. The sequence continues at coordinate 744,832,363 of NC_056749.1, read as the reverse complement.
AGGAGGTCAGGCAGCATGCCTTCATTAATATGCTTGGCGTGCTGCCATCCTCCTCCTAAACTGCCGCTTCTGTGCAGCACTAGACTAGTCCTGCATGGGAGATTGGTGAATCCGGGGGATAGTCTATCTCAGTTCTCTATTCACTTCTTTTAAAAGTCCATATACTTTGATTCCAAATCCTTACTTGCACAAACTTGCATGCTAACTTAACATCACCCGCTTTCTTTTTCTGCATTCTCAGGTTACAGTTAAAATATCCTGCTATGATAATTTCCATATTAATTATAACATATTGAATGATATTATTAAATATCTATTTCTCTCTTTTTTTAGACACATAAGCATAAATAGACATAATTCTAATTACTTGAGCTCTCCATCTTATATCAACAACTGTAGTGCTGTTATAACAAAAGTAATACCTAACACGTTTGTCGTGTCTCTATATAAGATAAGAATTCCAGAACAAGTCTCCTTCCCAAAATTCCATATAAAATTTTCCCCACTATATTTCTGTTTGACATCTTTCTATATGTAATAAAAATATGACATCTTCTAAGATACTTATATCACATTCTAGTTTTTTACACCATTCCAAAATTCATGTTCTTCTTTCTAATGTCTTTAAACTGTTAATATTAAGGGCTAAAACTTTAAAATTGTTTTTGTTTAATACAATATATACATTCATCTTTTCCTTTTTTTTTCTTTTTAAAATCCTTCTATATTCTTACTTTGTCTCTCCCTTACCCTTTACCAATAGAATCTCTTTTTTGTTTAACCGTATTCCATTTAACATCATCACTATCACTTGACCATGACTTTTCTTTTTCAGTATTTTCCGTATTTAAATCTTCCTTTGTTTTAGCTTTTTGTATTATGTGTTCCCTATTGGTAACATTAATATATTTGTTTTTGCATTTCTACTGTCTCTAATTCATTTTTTATAACTTTACCCTCTTTGCCTTGCTACGTTACTTCTTCCATCATCTCTAATTCTACGTCATTTCCTTTTTCTTCACATCCCCCCTTAGTGTCCCACTTTATTACATTTATATCATTTTGGTTGACAGTTCATTGCTTCATGTACTATTTCCCCACATGCAAAGCATCTTCTTTTCGCACATTTATTAATTAAAAGATTAGCTTTTCCACACAAGAAACACAATTTTGGCTGTCCCCAATATCTAACCATGCCTCTGTCGCCTTCAACATTAATAATACTTGAAATATGCACACTACTGCCTTTCTCAAATTTAAAAATGGCATTGCAATATCCCAAGCCACAGTTCATAAACTCCTATTATCATACACTTTTGATACATTTAATACATCTTTACAAAACTTCAATAAATTATTTTTAAAGTCTCTTTTTCAACCAGTCCTAAACTGAATGTTAATTTTCTTCTTTGTTTCCCTATAAAATGATTTAAGTATATACAGGTTCCACAGTGAGCAGTTTTTCTTTTTCTCATATTCCTTTAGGTTTTTTTCCATTATCTGACTAGTCTCAAAAATAATACCACAAAAAAGTATCTTTATTAATAATAAGTAAGCACTCTTACCTCATTTGGTTTAATTCTCAATGTCTTAATTACTTCATTCCATACCTTATTTCTGTCCCACTCTAAATCCTCTTTCTCCTCAATCCGTACATTAAAAAGTCTCTTTTTCTTTAATTTTATTTGTTTGTATTACTTCTTACTTTTATTCCCTGCTTTAGCCATTTCTGTGTACAATTTCTTTCTCAACCTGAGTCTCTTCAATCTGCTGTGCTTCTTTCTTCTGGATCCTTTCCATCAGCATCAGCTCTCCCCACTACACATCCTTACATCCTTACCATTCTCTGGTTCACTCTCATTCACCATGTCCATCAGTAAATTATCCTGCAACCCTCCTGACTGGAGTGTTATAAAAACACAGTCTTGTACTGTTACCACTGACTCAAATAGGTTTCATTGGAACAAATTTTCAGAATCCATATTAGTTGCTTCCTACACCTTAGCCTGTCCTTGAAAAGGCTTGACTTCCTTTTCCATCATCTCTGTCACACCATCATCTCCTCTAGATGTCTCCTTAAGCTCTGATTCTTTCTCAGTTAAATTGAACGCATCTGCTGTCTGAGTAACAGCATCAGAAACACAAAAACTGTTAAAATTGTCTTCTCCAACCTCCATGCTTGCTCAGCCAACTTCCTGCTTCTCCGAGCTGCCTACAAACCTAGACCAGAAGACAGGAAATGTCACAGCAAAACATGTCTCATATGTGCAAAGAGTAGGGGAAGTTCCTTGATATCCTGTCCAAATTTCCTCTAGTAGTATAAAATGCTACCTCGGTTCTCTGCTGAAAAGTGGTCACTAGCCTGTCAGAATAAACCAGTCAAAAAAGCATAAATAAATAAAATGTGTTACATACAAGACTAAAGTTATGAAGCCAATGCACTTTTAAAGCTGGTGATCAGTTAAAAGGTGTACCAAATTACAGTAAACATTAAGTAAACTGGATGTGAGCACTATCACTTAGGATGGCCAATATCTGAGATCCAGTCATACAGTCTTGTACTAGGAAATCAGATGTGTCACGCTTCATGAGGGCAATATATTTAGTCAGTTATGAGCAAAATAAATTTAAAATATGTGGTCAGAATGTGGTCAAATGAAACCACCAGTAAGAAAACCAGTAATAAGTCTGGCACAGACTTATTACTGGTCTTATTATTGGTCGTTTTGGGCCAGTTTCTAGCTTTTTCCAGCCCCCTGGTATAAAACGCGCTAAACGCGCGTTAGCGCGATTGAGAGCGATTTAGCGCGGAGCTGCCACTGTTGCACACTAGGGCAGTGCCGGTTAAGCGGGTTTAAACTATTCGGGCTACCTAAAGTCCACTCTTCAAATTTTCCCTTAAAACTACCTTCCTCGAACTATACTACTGATCAAATCAGCGTATCCTATAACTAAAAAGATCAACTCTACTTGACTCCAAGTAGACTATTCTCTATCTATTAAACCTAGCACTTGCTCCTACAGTACTTATTACCTTGATACGGCACTCTTGTCATAGATAGTACCCCAAAAGGCAACCCCATTTCTCGGTCACCCACGTCCCCGGAATCTTTTTAAAGTTTTTCATCTACCCTTCTAGCATGTCGAGGGATCAGTTGCTAGTGTCCTCTCCTGCTCAGCTGGTGAACCTGGGAATATTGAGGCAATGTTTCAATTGCCTCATGTACACAGACAACCCTTTCCTCCTCCCACAAAACACAAATACATGCGAGAGATGCAACTATATGGCCAAATTGGAGGCTGAGCTCTCTCAACATAGGACTGGCAAGACCAGTCAGGAGGAGAAGGTTACCACACACACTATAGACCCAGTCTCACATAGTACCATTACAACCTCAAATCATACACATAAACACACAAAGACATACTCGGAGGCTCTGATCAAAAATCTACCAAAACAGCAGAGGCCACCAAAGCAGACACCCAAACAACCACCACCTCAGAACACAACACCCGCAACACATAGACCTCACAGTCAGAGTGTCAAACAGTCACAGCCCTTAAGGCCAAACACAATGCCAGACACACTAGTCATTGGTGACTCCATAGTCAGACACACTGACGTCCCGCTCACCAGACTGAGTAAGGAGAAGGTCACAGTAAGCTGCCTGTCGGGCGCTAGAATCCGCCACATAACGCAAGCACTCAGGTCTCTCAACAGCAGGTACAAATATGACTCAGTCATTGTCCACGCTGGTGTAAACGACCTGAGACGCACCTCCTGGACTACATGACAAGAGACATTGAGGAGCTCTCTGATTATGTAGCCCAGGCAGGTATGACCCTGACCTTGAGCAGTATCCTACCTTCACCAAGAATGATGCCACAATACAGAGATAAGATGATCAGCTTTAACAATTGGCTTAAACACTGGTGTCATTCAAAGGGGATCCAGTATCTGTCTGCCTGGGATGACATGCTGGACAAGCCACGCTGCTTCGCAAGGGACGGCTTGCACCTGTCACCCTGGGATTCCGGATATTGGCAAAGGCTCTTGCCACCCCCATAGTGCCTTTTTAGGCAAGGCTCAAATTCTAAACCTACCACCCTAGAACACAAAAAGGAAAAAACTAAGGGTAATGCTGCTCAATGCCAGAAGTCTAAATCTCAAAATGCACGCACTCGAGGCCCTTCTCAGTATGGAGAACATCGATGTCTGTGCTGTGACAGAAACCTGGTTCAAGGCTCCTGAGAGCACCCCAGCGCTATCAGGTTTTACCTCATATCATGCGTTCCGGCCCCAAAATCCGGACAATACCAAGAAAGGAGGTGGAATCCATATTCATCAAGGACACCCACACCTCAAGACTGGTGGCAACGCACGATGCATCGGAGACCATCCAGGTGCAATTAACCATAGGCAAGACTGCTCTGCAAATTGTAGCATGTTACAGGCCACCCTCACAAACTCAGGAAACTCACATGGCCTTCCTGAAAACACTAGAGGGGATAAATGTATCACCGAACACAATCATACTAGGTGACTTCAATTACCCTAATATAGACTGGGAACACTACTCAAGCCCAAACACCCTAGCCCAAAAGTTCCTGGAATTCATAAACTCAAATGCCATGGAACAACTAGTCACCATCCCCACAAGAGGAGATAACATACTTGATCTCATCATCACGAACATGGGAGCACAATGTTCAACACCGGAAGTATACCCCTCACTGGTGAGATCAGATCACAAACTAATCTCGCTGGAGGTCCTCATCCCACCCCACCTGAAATAAAAAGACCACAGTAAAGAACTTCTCAAAAGCCGACTTCACACTTCTAAAGACTAGTGTGGTCTCCTTTCAGGCCCCGAGCCAATGGAAAACAATACTCAAGCCGCTGAATCACTTACAAACGCCTTCTACCAGCACCTGCAGGACTGCATGGATAAGGCAATCCCAAGCAAAACAAAGACTCTTTGTACCAAAGGCAAGCGTCCAGTCTGGTGGACCCCAGCCATAAACAAACTCTACAACAAAAGGAGGAAGCTACTACAAGATAGAGCAAAATCCTTAAAAGGTAAGACACCCTTGATCACTATAAGTAAAAACTAAGAGCTCTCATAAAATCATCCAAAGCAAATTTCGAGAGAAAAATAGCTAAAGACTCAAAAGACAATCATAAGGCCTTCTTTAGCTATGTTAGAAACCTAGGAGGAAACTCCCAGATATGCTCAGAACTAGTTCAAAATGATGTGAAGATTACTGATCCTACAGACATTGCCAACATACTGGCTGACAGGTTCAGTGCAAACTTCTCCCCTCCCCAAAAGGAGAGATATCTATACCAAATGAGTGCAGCCCCCAAACATCTCCAGCCCAAGTGAGAACTGCTCTCTCCAAAGCAAAAACACAGCATCCATGGGACCCGATGGTGTCCCCGGCTGTGTGCTCCACGAACTCAATGAGGAATTAAACCCACAGCTAGGACAGCTGTTTAATCAAAGTCTTACCTCTGGATACGCACCCAGGAGTGGCGCACTGCAACTGTGGTCCCACTTCACAAAGGCGGTGCCTCCACAGACCCTGGAAATTACCGCCCATTAGCTTGACAAGCCTTATCTGCAAAGCCATGGAGAGGATCATAATGGACCTCATAAATAAAGACATAGGGAATTTGCAGACTTTGGATCCAACCCAGTTTGGCTTTGTCAAAGGCAGATCATGCCTTTTAAACTTGGTTGACTTTTTGAAACAGTCACCAAAGCCATTGATGAGGGAAAGGCAGTCCATACAGCCTACCTCGATCTGGCTAAGGCCTTCGATACAATACCCCACTCGGGTATCATTGAAAAACTCATCAGCTTAAATGTTAACCCATACATCACAAGATGGGTTGCAAACTGGCTGAGTGACAGAACCCACAGGGTCAGAGTTGCTGGCGCCATGTCAGACTCAAAGCCTGTCACAAGTGGTGTCCCACAGGGCTCAGTCCTGGGCCCACTCTTGTTTGGCATCTACTTTTCCGAAGTACAAGCAAACACAGGAGGGTTATGGCTGACAAAGTTTGCAGATGACTGCAAACTGGGCGCCATAGTAGAAAACACATCTGACACAGATATCCTTCAGAAGGGTCTCACAGAAACGGATAACTGGTGCCAGAGCCACGGCCTAAAGTTAAATGCCAAAAATGCATAGTCATACCCTTCGGGAAAAACAAGGTTACCCCTAGCTACCAAATAGGTGGCAATCCACTGAGCACAGAAGAAGTTATCAGGGACCTGGGGACCCAGGTTGATAGTAGTCTGTCATTCGACACCCATGTAGCTAAAGTAGTTAGGAAGTCCTTCTACATTGCCCACCTTATCATGAAGGGATTCTCATCTAGATCAAGGGAGGTCATAGTCTCCCTTTACTCATCACTCATCAGACCAATGATTGAGTACAATGCCCCATTCGGAATGTATCTGACCCGACACTTGCAGCAGCTGGAGAGGCCACAAAAGTTCCTCACCAAAAGGATAAAGGGTCTCAAAATCTGTCCTATGCTGCCCGACTGAAAGAACTCCAGCTCTATTCAGTCGCACCGCTTGCTCAGAGGTGACCTTTGCCTAACATACAAGGCCATGTCAAACCCAGATTTGATGAATATGCTTCACCTCAGAAAATCTAGATCCATCAGAGCCACAAGGGCGAGAGACTTAAACCTCGACACGGCTATTAATAGGACGTGCTGGAGGGATAGATTCATCACCCAAAGACTCCCTATGCTGTGGAACAAAATCCCGGTACATGTGAGGCAGAGCACCTCGCTGGCCTTGTTCAAGAGAAATCTTGACCAATGGATGGGAGATCGCAGATATACCCCAGGAATTACCTCAGTGTCACTGCTCGACAGAGGCACAGCAAAATAATGGGTATAGTTCCCCATACTAAAGGGGTGGCGTAAGCCACAAAACAATGGGCTAGGCTTATAAATGCCCTCGGGCAGATAGCCTAGTATGAACCTATGAACCTATGAACCTATGAACCTATACTGACAAATCTTTCTAATTATGCACTTTCATCAAATCGTATACAAGACTTCATCAGAATGACCCAATTTTCAATAACCAAATCATTTCCAGTAATTAATTCTGTGGCAAGTATATGCCCACTTTTCTATCCATTTCTCCTAACTCCATCCAGAAAAAAAAGAAAGAATAATTCAGTAATGTGGAGAATGGGTGACTGCCTAAGACTAATAAGGTGATAGTTACATGATAAATAGATACACGTGTTTACAAAGCATAAGTATTAAGTAATGGAATTAAACTTTCATAAATTAATTTTAAGGAAATCTTAGAAACACTTAGCAAATACATTTTAAAAACCAAATAATATTTTTATTCTAATGTCTACAGCTGTAAGATTCTTGTACTGCAGGGAGATATTTAATGTATTGAAAGATATACTTCGTAATTATTTATCTACAGTCGACAGCCATCAGACTGATGAACTGTGCTAGTAATGTTGACGTTGTACAGTTTGTTTTGTTCCACTATACAGGAGAATGGGAAATGTACAACAAATGAAGGACCTCCTCTTCCAGATCAGAAATAGCATGATCAGATGCATTATGCTGGATGTCTATATGGAAGTAATAGAGTTCCGATCTGAGGTGATGTAGATGATGATGATGATACTTTGGTAGAGTCGCTAAGGAGGATATGACTGCTAGGGCTGTATTCCAACACTTTGGTGCACCACTAAAGAATGTGCATGATTTGATATCTGCATTGTACTGAATGTGAGATACCTACTATCCAGCCATGCATGTATGTTCCCTGTCATTGTGTATAGTGCCTGTATCACCTATGCAAATTATGAAGAATAACACATATGACCTATTTCTACATGTGCTGTGGAGTGTTACTGCCTGTTACAGTGTACCCAGGTCATGCAGTGGACCATAAAAAATATTATTTTCAGCATAGAAACCATTATTAAGCATACACTAAGTTGATTTATGTAATTCTTATTCTTATATCTTTCAATGATATGTATCTTTGCATTTCATTGTTATGTGTCAGACATTTTTGTTAACTCGTCCACTCAGTAATGATAAACAATTTGCTAGTTAGCTAACCCAATGTTATTAAATTTGCAAGATATTTTTAAGAATTTCATAGCAAGCTATTTATTTCATAGATCACTTTGCTGTCTTAGTTTACATGATCATATATCAGTTTGCACAGTCTGGCCACAATTAACTTTTTTTGTTTTATAGACTGATATCTTGCTGCACACTGCAGCAGTTTACACTTGCACACTTCAACTGAGCAATTTGCATCTACAGGTTTTCCAAATCATAACACCTTGTTTAGGTGGCTCATTTGCTTACACTGACATCTAATTTACATGTGCTGCATACAGTTCAAATCCTGTCTGCAGGTGCCTTGTTTTGGCTCACCCACACCCTGTAGTTATGCATGAACCTTGCAGTTATGCCATGGTTACTATGCAGGTTATTCCTCATTCCTGCTCATAATCATTTAAAATGCTGATAGATTTTAGCTATAGTTATAGTTGTTGGCGATACTATGCTAATATTATAATCTTAACATCTCAGCTGCATGGACTTTGACTTCCTTTTAACTCAGTTAGTAGACATATGAAATGCAAAAGGAAAGCAGATAAAGTGAAATAGTTTGTTTAAATACCCATTTGTCTGTTTGCATTGTTTGCCTGTTTGTTTGTTTGTCTGCTTTGCATAACAGTTGTAGCTCTGAATCATGATTAGATTTAAGTTTCCATAACTGTGGTCATTGTGGTAGGATGTTATACAGTATTTGGGGTTGTCTCCATCTCTTCACAGCGAATTGGAATCTACCTTCGAAGATTGGCACTTTTTTGGGACTGAAAATAAAATCACTGTTTGTATGAAGAGGAAGAAGAAGCTGGGCCTGATGCCAGAATTTGATTTGAAAGCCTTGATCCCAGATATGGAACCTTGAAGGTGATAGAAGCTTCCGTGGCAGACTCTGATGACTGATGCCCATATACAGGCACTGCCACCACTATAGATCCACTGCTACCAAGTACACATGCAGGAGGTTGGATGGGGAGCCTACATGATGGAAACTTTACCTGGTTTAGACTAGAGGATTATCAAGAAGGTGAAGAACAGGTGAGGGTAATGGGAGGGGCCTGCTGTACCAGCATTATTTGTAGCAGCTGTACAAATGTTATACACCACAGATATTCTTTTCTCAGGATCTTTATGCCAAGATATCCTTTACAGTTCTGATGACCAGGTAACCAAGTGACACACACTCAAGCTAGGCTTCATAGTACCACGAGTGTTCAAGCCACAATATTTATATTATTGTACTACAGAGTGAAAGGAATGGATTCTATGTGTCAGTAATTTAATTCACAGAGTTGATTGTCTAACTACTATCTTGAGTAAAACTGAATAAAGTTGGAATAATAAAGTAGGGAGTGCATTGAGAATCACCTTCACCATCAAAGGATTACAGAAGAAATATCCCATACTAAACAATTAAAATGTAAACTTACTGGTATTTTAACTGTGCCTGTGCTTTGACAGGACAAGTCAATGATTTCCAAATTTCAGAGCTGTCGTCACCATATGATGTATCTTTTATAGCCTGAACTGAATGCCACAGATTACTAGAATAGTAGGGTTATAAAGAAGTAATTTGAAAAGAGCACAACCTGATGATGTCCAAAGGAATGTTGTGTACTGTCACAGCCCTAGCATGCAATGACATCTAGAAGGTTCAGTGATATATAAACAAGGAAGGCATTTAAAGCTGATTTCAGGAAATCATTTCATCACCTGAAGATATGTCCAGGAACACAACCTCACAGTAAAAGGTGTAGAGAGAAAATAGTACAATGCTAAACTTTTAGTTGCTCTGACCTGATATTTTATCTTATAAGCCATTCATTGCTTTATACCTACTGTTAGGTTTGGATGGTCATCACCTTAGATATCATCTGCTGAAATGCTGGTACCATCCACAACATTTTTCTAGAATGTTGTTGATGTAAGGAATGGTTTTATTTTCAGTCAAAAAACAGAATTATACCTTAACATGCTTTATAAAATTGGTCATAGCTACAAACCCTGAAGTTCAAAAGTATTAGAGGAAATAGGCAGCATGAGGCTACAGCTATGTTTTAAATGATCCCTTGTCAGCTTTTGTTTCACATTGCCCCAGCTTAGACTTGTAATAGTCTCCAAAGTGCTTGACTTGTATTATAGAATGACAACTGGTTTACAAAATAGTGCCATCACCAGAACTGTACTAATGCCACATATTTATACAACTTTTGTTGCTTATAGTGTAATAAGTTAATTTGTTTCTGAGAAACTGTAGTCTTTATTTATGCATTATGTTAAAAATGGATGCCTGGACATATGTAATACAATGTGTACTTTTTATTTTTCAGGTAACTGGGGAAAGGTGTGCACAGCTGATTTGGCATAGTGGTATGTTGCGCTGACTGTAGTGCACAGAGTCCGGGGTTCAAGACATGGCAGTGAAATGCATGGTGGTAACACATTTCCAGAGACCTCAACCTCATTACCACAATCAACAGAACATGCTGGAGGGGGCAGTTTCATAACCCAGAAATTGCCCAAGATCTGGAATAGACTTCCCATACATGTCAAGCAGAGCACTTCACTGGCCCACTTCAAGAGAAATCTTGATGAGTGGATGGGAAATAGAAAGTTCACCCTGGGGATCACTCCAGTGACTCTGCTTGATAGAGGCACTGGGAACTAATGTCGGGTGGCACAATGCCAAGGCACTTCTATGGGCTAGCCTAGTACACACCTATGAACTTCATATATGAAAAGACAGTTTGTGCAATGCCAAAAATGAATATTATACATTTAAAACTGAATCTGCACTAAAAATATGCATTGTATGCATCTAAAAAAAATTAAAAATCGTATGTGTGAGATATGAATTTGTAGCATTTATAAAATATTTTTTATTGAATTTTGTTAATATGAAGCCCATGTACAAATGTATCTTTTGCATACTCAGTGCATTTTTATGCTATTATCACTTTCTGATATTTTATGCATTTATAACACAAAAAGCAGGAGGGATAATTATATGACTTTGGAGCATAAGAGAACTGCATTTTCCATGTAAACAATGTAAAATGTAGGAAATGCCTTTTCCTTGTAAGCCATCATTTCTCTAATTTTAACATTCTTCATTTGCATGTACTTACAGACATGATACATGTTTCCCTTACTTTTGTGTTGAAATGAGTAACATGCCTTTATATATATATATTTATTTGGACTGATAAACATACATTTCTTTATGGGATGGCATCTACATTCATTACTGAAGTTCTATTACTAGCACTATATCAGAGATTCATTGGGTATTTTGCCTGCAGTGTCTGCCTTTTCTGTGGTGTAGTGTGTATGTGTGTGTGTGTTTGCACATTCTTGTGTGTATGTGCTCGTGTGTGTGTGTGTGTGTGTGTGTGTGTGTGTGTGTGTGTGTGTGTGTGTGTGTGTGTGTGTGTGTGTGCATGCGTGTTCCATTTATAGCACAGTTGACTTACATAAATGGCTGTTTAGTCCCAATGGGAAGCGGACTTAATATAGCTCTTACGTCGTCCCACTGAGGCATACATCTGCACCTTGAACTGTTTAGAAAGAACAGACCCAAGAGAACTGAAGCAGAACTAAGTAACATTTTCACCACATGAGAAGCATCATTGCATTTTTCACTCCACTGCATCTCATTAGGCATTCTCTTTCTAATGAAGTCAATAAAGGAGTTTACAAGTCACTGAATAAGCATTAACTAATAACCAGATTTAACATGCACATTACAAATTCCACAAGGGGAGAACATGAGGCTTAGATTTAGACTTAGGAACCCAACATTTCTGCAGGCAGAACTCTAAATGAGGTAGCACCTCTATCACATTGAAGGTATGGCGTGCACATGTGAATACTGTCACCAATTAATATATATATATATATATAAACATCACAAAAGGTATGCTATAGGCATATAATATTGTTGACAGTGTAACAGTACCATTGCTTTGCATGATGTTTATTAGTTTATTTGTTTGATTGTTAATTTGTCTTTGCTAACCAGGAAAGTCCGATTAAACAAGTCCCATTTCAGTAGAGATACAGGAATTAAAGTTCCTGCAGTTCATTTAAGATACCCAGGACAAAACACTGGGCCAGATTCATGAATGTCTATGCTAAGCATACACTATAAATGTACACCATTCTGAGTGAATAGACAACACAAGTATAACTCCCTACTTCTTCTTCCTAATTTTAGTTTTCCTACTGATTTTCTTGCAACCTTAAATATCGAGGGGGATTCATAAAGGTTGCCACAAAGTGTAGGCTATGTGTAAAATTAGTATAATGTTTCTGAGTGAGTAGACAACACAAAAAATGTGGTGGGAATGTTCTTGAATATAGATCATGTAAACTTAGTGCATACTTTAAGTGTCCATGAATCCAGCCACAAAGATCATTGCATAGACAGTTCTTAATTTTTTCAGATACAAACAGGTAATTGCTCTGTAGTGACTGTAAAAAGATAAACTGGTATTTCTTCTATGGTGACATTATACATGATATTAATTTCAAGCAAAAACATTCCACATGCAGGACAGTTCATGTGCAATTTATGTGGCAAGCAGACATTAGATACGATTTTTAAAACATGGGTAAGGAGAATTACAGTATATATGTAAGGAATAAATACAATTGGGGTAAGGAGTGGGGCAGTAATTAGACATTTGATGCATTTGTCTTTTCCAAGGTTACAGTAGTGAAGAAAGTAGAAGTGATGTACAATACCTGAAACAGAAAGGGTCATGCAATTAGTTTTCTGGAAATATCATCTATTTAAAAGCAAACAGTATTATAAGCACCATATTTCATACATTAAATGTCGTTTCCCAACTCATATACATATTGTGTGCACATGTGCTTATGGGTGTTCTATTTTTGCCATAGGTCCCATTGAGTTTCTGTCCCACTGTAATGATTCTGCAATATTTGTTTCCCTGCTTGCTCAAAATTGGATATGGTACAGTTCTCAACCAGGCAGCCATGACTGGATTTTGTCCCCACTACTTTTCTGGCACACTTTCACAGACGTGTGATAAAATCTTCTGCTTGGAATGCTGACTGGTAGATCAAAGCACATAAACTTTGTCTCCGTGCTGCATGCTTTTCATCCATCCCCCTGCATTCCTCCCTTCTTAAACCAGCTCTTAACATCTTAGTCCACTGTTCAGTACCAAGTCATCCAGGTTTTTAACATTGTATGTCATGCAGCCAGATCTGTCTGTTATAATTAAATGCATGGAAAGATGGCATTCCACAAACAAGGTTACAAGAATCAAAGAATATATTTTTTCTAAAAGAAGAGTTAAGCTTGCGAGTGGGGGAATGAAGAAATCTAAAAAAAGCATCTACCGTCTGCTATGTTCACATACTCTATAAACTGTGTGTAGTTTATTTTTATTTATTTATTTATTTTATTTCAGTTTGATGACCGGGGAAGTCCACTGGACCAAGAAGAGCCCATTTTCACTGGAGGCCCGGGGAGAAAAGCTCCAGTAACAAATTACAAAACATACAAGTTACAGATATATACAAAGCCGTGTGAGCAATTACGGCATGCTGAGAATACTCAGCTTCAGTAACAAATTACAAAACAAATAAGTTACAGGTATATTATGGCATGCTGAGAACACTCAGCTTCAGGAATAAATTGCAAAACATACGAGTTACAGATATGTACAAAGCTGTGTGAACAAGTATGGCATGCTGAGAATATAGTGCGATAGATAACAGGAGTAAATTGACTGTAATACAAAACATGTGAGGATATATAGGAAATAGAGCAGTGGTGGACAATTTCTGTATGTACATAGTCAAACTATAGGTTTTGAAGTGACAAATTCAGAGGATTTAACAAGGTTAGCTGAGATGCAACAGGAGATAGTTCAGTGTATGTAACAGAATGTGGTAGTAGGCAGAGAGGTGGTGTGAGAAAAGGGTGGGGAGGGGGTTAGAGATGTAACAGAATATGGTAGTAAGCAGGGAGGTGGTGTGAGAAAAGGGTGGGGAGGGGGTTAGAGTAGGAGTAGTCATGAGGAGGTTTATTTAGGAGCATTGCATGGACATGCCCATTTTGATGCAAGATGTGAGAATAGGAGGGTTTTGAAGTTAGTGTCGTTGAGAGTATTGTGCAAGGAGAGAGGGAGTAGGTTACAAAGTTTAGATAAGGACCAGGATAGCAG